>NC_066396.1:38415468-38457968 GCF_013377495.2 Cygnus atratus
ATATTTCTAGAAGTGTCTGTTTGTTTTAGGAGCTCACATTATCCTAAAAGTCCACAGGAGATTTTGTCGATGTATCTCTAAGGGGAAAACGGACACTAGCACAGGAGCTGGCAGGGTTCATTGAGAGGGCTTTAAACTAGGTAGGAAGGGGGATGGGGACGGGGAGGGAATAAGGCTCATTAGAGGTGTGCTGGGCGAACAGTGTCAGGGCTGGGGGAGCAGGCAATGACCCAGCTGAAGTGCACCTACACTAATGCGTGCAGCATGGGCTACAAACAGGAGGAGCTGGAAGCCATCGGGCAGCAGGCTAGTTATGACTTGGTTGCCATCACTGAAACGTGGTGGGACCACTCCCATGACTGGAGTGCTGCAATGACTGGCTATTGGCTCTTCAGAAGGGACAGGCAGCACAGAAGGGGTGGTGGTGTGGCTCTCTATATTAGAAAGTGTTTTGATGTTGTGGAACTCGAGGCTGAGACTGGGAATGATAAGGTTGAGTCCCTATTGGTTAGGATCAACTGGAAGGCCAACAAGGAAAGCAACCTGGTAGGGGTCTGTTACAGACTGCCAAACCAGGATGAGGAGACGGATGAGGAATTCTACAGGCAGCTGGCAAAAGTTGCGAAATTATCAGTTCTTGTCCTCATGGGGGACTTCAACTTCCCAGACATATCCTGGAAATGCAAAACAGCTCAGAGGAAACAGTCTATGAGGTTTCTGGAGAGCGTGGAAAATAGTTTCCTGATGCAGCTGGTTAGTAAGCCTACCAGGGGAGGTGCCCCGCTCACTTTCTGTTCACAAACAGAGAAGGACTGGTGGGAGTTGTGGTTGGGAGCTGTCTTGGTCAGAGTGACCACGAAATGGTAGAGTTCTCTATTCTTGGCGAAGTCGGGGGGGGACCAGTAAAACTGCCGTCTTGGACTTCCGGAGGACAGACTTTTAGCTGTTCAGGACACTGCTTGGCAGAGTCCCTTGGGAGGCAGTCCTGAAGGGCAGAGGAGTCCAAGAAGGCTGGGCACTCCTCAAGAAGGAAATCTTAAAGACTCAGGAGTGGTCTGTCCCCACGTGCCCAAAGACGAGCCGACATGGAAGAAGACCAGCCTGGCTGAACAGAGAGTTCTGGCTAGAGCTTAGGAAAAAAAAAAAAGAGGGTTTATGATCTTTGGAAAAGAGGACAGACCACTCAGAAGATTATAAGGATGTTCTAAGGATGTGTAGGGACAAAATTAGAAAGGCCAAAGCTCATCTGGAGCTCATTCTGGCTACTGCTGTTAAAGAGAACAGAAAATGTTTTTATAAATACATTAACACAAAAAGGAGGACTAAGGAGAATCTCCATCCTTTACTGCATGTGGGGGGAAACTTAGTGATGAGAGGTGAGGAAAAGGCTGAGGTGCTTAATGCCTTCTTTGCCTTCAGTCTTTAGCGGCAAGACCAGTTGTTCTCTAGATACCCAGTACCCTGAGCTGGTGGAAGGAGATGGGGATCAGAACGTGGCCCTCATATTCCAAGAGGTAATGGTTGGCAACCTGCTACAGCACTTAGACGTACACAAGTCAATGGGGCTGGATGGGGTCCGGGTACTGAGAGAACTGGCGGAAAAACTGGCCAAACCGTTTTCCATCATTTATCAGCAGTCCTGGCTATCAGGGGAGGTCCCAGTTGACTGGCAGCTTGCAAACATGACACCCATCCACAAGAAGGGCCGGAGCGTAGACCCAGGAAATTCTAGGCCTGTTCGCTTGACCTCAGTGCCAGGAAAGATCATGGAAAGTGCCAGGAAAGTGCCAGGAAAGATTATCTTGAGTGTCATCACGTGGCACTTGCAGGGTAACCAGGCGATCAGGCCCAGTCAGCATGGGTTTATGAAAGGTAGGTCCTGCTTGACGAACCTGATCTCCTTCTATGACAAAGTGACGCACTTGGTGGATGAAGAAAAGGCTGTGGATGTGGTCTACCTTGACTTCAGTAAGGCTTTTGACACCGTTTCCCACAGCATTCTCCTCGAGAAACTGGCTGCTCTTGGATTGGACTGGCGTACGCTTTGTTGGGTTTGAAACTGGCTGAGTAGCCAGCCCCAAATAGTCGTGGTGAATGGAGTTAAATCCAGTTGGAGGCCGGTCACTAGTGGAGTCCCCCAGGGCTCAGTAGCGGGGCCAGTTCTCTTTAATATCTTTATCGATGATCTGGATGAGGGGATCAAGTGCACCCTCAGTAAGTTTGCAGACGACACCAAGTTAGGTGCGTGTGTTGATCTGCTCGAGAGTAGGAAGGTTCTGCAGGAGGATCTGGATAGGCTGGATTGATAGGCTGACACCAACTGTATGAAGTTCAACAAGGCCAAGTGCCGGGTCCTGCACCTGGGGCGCAACAACCCCAAGAAGTGCTACAGGCTGGGAGATGAGTGGTTGGAAAGCTGCCTGGCACAGAAGGACCTGGGAGTATTGGTTGATAGTCGGCTGAATATGAGCCAGCAGTGTGCTCAAGTGGTCAAGAAGGCCAACAGCATCCTGGCTTGCATAAGAAAGCAGTGTGGCCACCAGGTCTAGGGAAGTGATTGTGCCCCTGTACTCGGCTCTGGTGAGGCCACACCTTGAGTACTGTGTTCAGTTTTGGGCCCCTTGCTACAAGAAGGACATGGAGGTGCTTGAGAGAGTCCAGAGAAGGGCAACGAAGCTGGTGAGGGGTCTGGAGAACAAGGCTTACGAGGAGCGGCTGAGGGAGCTGGGATTGTTCAGTCCTGGAGAAGAGGAGGCTCAGGGGCAACCTTATCACACTCTACAGGTACATTAAAGGAAGCTGTAGCGAGGTGGGGGTTGGTCTATTCTCCCATGTGCCTGCTGACAGGATGAGGGGGAATGGGCTAAAGTTGCTCCAGGAGAGGTTTAGGTTGGATATTAGGAAGAACTTCTTTACGGAAAGGGTTGTCAGGCATTGGAATAGGCTGCCCAGGGAAGTGGTTGAGTCACCATCCCCAGAGGTCTTTACAAGACGTTTAGATGTAGAGGTCAGTGATATGGTTTAGTGGAGGACTTGTTAGTGTTAGTCAGATGTTGGACTAGGTGATCTTGGAGGTCTCTTCCAACCTAGATGATTCTGTGATTCTGTGATATGAATGGTTCTGTCAACCAATATACCACACTTTGCTTGCAATTAACTCCACATGATGGACAGGGTTACTGAGAGAGAACAAGGATCCCAGCACCTTGATAAATCCACCTAGTACAACCTCAAACATCTCATTTTAATGAGTTATCCATCACTGAGAATTGAACATTTCAGTGTCCCTCTGTACATGATGCTGTTTCCCAATTGTCTTTCTTGCATTTTTGCATCCTTTCCCCTCCTTATACATTTATTGCTGAATATAGAAAATTTATATACAGAACACCCTTAGTCTCCCAGTCTTTGTAGTGTGGTGTTTTGACATAGTTTTATGTACATGCGCTTTTTCAGAATGTTGCTTTTAAATACAGATTCCAGTGTTAATACACTCATGGTGGTTAAAAATTTCATAGTCCAGCACATTACTTTTTGAGAGCGTTAAATCCACTACCTCCAGATACTAAACATACTGTCTTTCCTGGTGTCTAATATTGCTATGGCGGAATACAGATGTACTTCTCTATTACTGTTATTAATTCCATAGGATTGGAATTCCATACATTCCATAATCCATACTACTACCATACTTACTACCTAAGCTCTAATTTCTTCCAGAAACTATTTTTGTTCCACAGGCTTATTGTTATGCAAGCCAGGAACCTCTACCTAAGAGGCTGTGTCATGATGTTTTTTATCTCCAATTCCATTTTCCAACCAAATACTTTTTATTTATATATCTATTTCATTTTAAAATTGTAATAACATACTTTTAGTTGAAAAGTTATTCACGGAACTGTTTTAAAAGTATTTAGAAGAATTTAGTCTCCTTATGTAAAATACCTTGCCAATATAATCTACAGAATAATGTTAGTTAGCAACATAGAACTTATGTTGTTCTATGACCTAAGAAATAACAACTTATATCTTTTTCATGAATTGAGCTATATTATGTAGCTTATTGTTTTAAAATAAAAATGATTTATTATTGTCTTATTATTATTATTTAATGTTTATTATTATTATTATTATTATTATTATTATTTCTTAGAAGGAAAGGGAGAAGATGGAATAGTCAAAGCACACAGGAAGGTGTGAAGAATATATAATGGATATGGTCCATAGGCATAAGGTGTGATGAAATGTCACTAAATATAGGATTCATATTCTAATATCCTTCTATTTTGTAATTACATGTTCAAATTTAGCTTCAAATTGTAATATATTCATATTTCAAAGGAAATGTTTCATGACATTTTTCTGGTCAAACAAGTTATAATTTTACAAGAGGGAATACATAAAAACAAATGCCTTCTCAAATATTTCTTGAGATGTTGCTGAATCTCTTTAAAGGTTTCCAGTGAGTAGAAACAGCAAAGTTCCTACATATCATTTGTGTTCTTTGTATTGCATATCAGTACTAAGGACATATCTAAAACTTTAAGAAAAGTCATGCTTCCATTTGACCAGTTTTAAGAAAAGTCATGCTTCCAGTTGACCATCAAGCTTTCAAAAGTAATACAAAATAAGAAGTTTTTCACATTGTATTGACAGATTTGTAAGGTCATGTTTTCATACAAATGCTCTCACAACTTCACCTAAACAACTTTAACTGTGCAGTTGGAAGAAGACAAGCTAGGGAAATTAAATGAGGCTTAGGCACTCAAAAAAGATCTGGGAAACAATGGATGGACAGGTATTCAAGTTTTGAGCTAGGCTGTGATGTAGAGCTGATGCAGATTGTCCTTGATGGTGGAGAAAAGCTGAAACAGAAGCATTCAGTGATAATGCATCTGGGCTGGGGCAATCCCAACTAAAAATACAGGCTGGGTGGAGAATGGATTCAAACCAGCTCCGACGACAAGGACCTGGGGTATTGGTTAATGAGAAGCTTGACATGAGCCAGCAATGTGCACTTGCAGCCCTGAAAGCCAACTGTATTTGGGTACTTTAAGTACTTTTCTTAAGTACGTAAACAGTAAAAGGAAGACTAGAGATAATGTGGGTCCCCTGCTGAACAAGGGGGGTGTCCTGGTAATGGGGGATGCTGAGAAGGCGTAGATACTGACTGCCTTCTTTGCTTCGGCCTTTGTTTCAAAGACTCCCCCTTCGACCTCCTGGACATTGGAGGGAGGAGAGAGTCTGGGAAATGGAGAGCTCCCCTCTGTTTGAGGAGGGGATGGTCCAGGAGCATCTGAGTGGGATCAACGCACACAAATCCATGGGTCCTGATGGGATGCATCCACGTGTGCTGAGGGAGCTGGTGGAGGTGATCACCAAACCACTCTCTATCATCTTTGAAAGGTCCTGGAGAACAGGAGAGGTGCCTGAAGACTGGAGGATAGCCAATGTCACTCTGGTCTTCAAGAAGGACAAGAAGGAGGATCTGGGAAACGACAGGCCAGTCACTCTCACCTCTGTCCCTGGAAAGAATCATAGAATCATAGAATATCCCGAGTTGGAAGGGACTCCATAAGGATCATCAAGTCCAACTCCTGGCACCGCACAGGTCTGCCCAAAAGTTTAGACCATGTGACTAAGTGCACAGTCCAATCTCTTCTTAAATTCAGACAGGCTTGGTGCAGTGACTATTTCACTGGGGAGCCTGTTCCAGTGTGCAACCACCCTCTCGGTGAAGAACCTCTTCCTGATGTCCAGCCTAAACTTCCCCTGCCTCAGCTTGACACCGTTCCCACGGGTCCTGTCACTGGTGATAACAGAGAATAGGTCACCTGCCTCTCCACTCCCCCTCGCGAGGAAGTTGTAGACCACGATGAGGTCCCCCCTTCAGCCTCCTCTTCCCCAGGCTGGACAGACCAAGTGACCTCAGCCGCTCCTCATATGTCTTCCCCTCTAGGTCCTTCACCATCTTCGTCGCCCTCCTCTGGACACTATCCAACAGTTTAATGTCCTTTTTGTACTGTGGTGCCTGAAAACTGCACACAGTACTAGAGGTGAGGCCGCATCAGCGCAGAGTAGAGTGGGACAATCACTTCCCTCGACCGACTAGCAATGCCATGCTTGATGCACCCCAGGATACGGTTGGCCCTCCTGGCTGCCAGGGCACACTGCTGGCTCATATTCAACTTGCTGTCAACCACAACCCCCAGATCCCTCTCTGCGGGGCTGCTCTCCAGCGTCTTATCGCCCAGTCTGTACGTATAGCCAGGGTTGCCCCATCCCAGATGCAGGACCTGGCACTTGCTTTTGTTAAACTTCATGTGGTTGGTGATCGCCCAGCTCTCCAATCTGTCCAGCTCTCTCTGCAAGGCCTTTCCACCCTCATCCGAATCCACAACTCCAAGTTTGGTGTCGTCGGCAAATTTGCTCAGAACACCTTCTAGTCCTACATCCAAATCATTTATAAAAACATTGAAGAGGACTGGCCCTAAAATGGAGCCTTGAGAGACCCCACTAGTGACCACCCCCCAGCCAGATGTGGCCCCATTTACCACAACCCTTTGAGCCCTGTCCATCAGCCAATTGCTTACCCATCGTATGATGTTTTTGTTTAGCTGTATGCTGGACATTTTGTCCAGTAGGATCCTATGGGAAACTGTGTCAAAAGCTTCGCTGAAGTCCAAAAAGATCACATCAGCTGCTTTCCCTTGACTGACTAGATGGGTGATCTTATCATAAAAGGAAATCAAACTTGTTAGGCAGGACCTACCCCTCATGAACCCATGTTGGCTGGGACCAATGACTGCATTGTCCCCCACGTGCGCTTCAATAACTTCAAGGATCATCCTCTCCATAATTTTACCAGGCACTGATGTGAGACTGACAGGCCTGTAATTGCTAGGGTCTTCTTTCTTAGCCTCTCTTGAAAATTGGGACAACATTTGCCAGCTTCCAGTCCAATGGGACCTCACCAGATTCCCAAGATCGCTGAAAAATAATTGAGAGAGGTCCCGCGATGACATCAGCCAGCTCTTTAAGCACCCTGGGATGAATCCCATCTGGACCCATGGACTTGTATGGATCCAGGTGGAGCAGCAAATCCCGCACATGTTTGGGGTCGGTTGGGAGTTTGGCATTCCCACTGTCATGGTCCTCCAGCTCAGGGTACCCTGGGTCCCGAAGCCCATCATCAGCGTTGAAGACCGAGGCGAAAAAGGCATTAAACATCTCTGCTTTTCCTATGTCATTGTCTGTGAGGAGACCATCCCCATCAAGTAGCGGGCCTATGTTTTCTTTGGTTCTCCTTTTTCTGTTCACATATCTAAAAAAACCTTTTTTATTGACTCCCACAGACATGGCCAGCTTCAACTCTAGTTGGGCTTTGGCCACACAAATTTTCTCCCTACAAAGGTGAACAGCATCCCTGTATTCCTTCCTCGTCACCTGACCCTCCTTCCAGCAGCCATACACTTTCTTTTTTTCGCCTTAGCTCCAGTAGAAGATCCCTGGTCAGCCAGGCCAGCCTTCTGCCCTGCTTGCCTGACTTCTGATATTTTGGAATCGCCTGATCTTGAGCTTTTAGGAGGCAGTGCTTAAAGATGGACCAGCACTGATGGACACCAATGCCTTCAAAAGCAGTTTCCCAGGGGACCTTGCTGACCAATTCCCTGAGCAGCCTGAAGTCTGCTTTCCTCACATCCAGGGCTGAAGTTTTGGTGGCAGTTTTCCTTCTGTCACCATAAATTCTAAACTCAACCTTTTCATGGTCACTATGACCGAGATGGCCGCCAATTGCCACGTCTCCCACAAGACCCTCTCTGTTCTCCAGCAACAGATCTAGGAGGGCGCCTTTCCTAGTTGGCTCACTTAGCACCTGCACCAAGAAGTTATCATCTAGGTGCTTTATGAACCTCCTGGACTTGCTCGCGTCAGCCGTGTGGTGATCCCAGTTGACGTCTGGCAAGTTAAAATCTCCCATTAGGATGACAAGGGGAGTCAACCTCGAGGCACCTCTTAGTTCTGCAAAGAATAATTCATCAGCGTTGTCGTCCTGGCCAGGTGGTCTGTAATAGACTCCCAAAACAACATCCCCTTTATTTGTTCGTCCCTTAATCCTTACCCAGAGGCTCTCAACTTTGCCATCGCCAACTTGAAGTTCCACACAGTCCAGCCCATTCTTCACATACATCGCCACCCCACCACCTCGCCTACCCTGCCTGTCCCTCCTGAAGAGCCTGTAACCATCTATTGCAGCACACCAGCCACAGGACTCATCCCACCAGGTTTCGCTTATGCTGATGATGTTGTAGCTGTGGGACTGGGCCAAGACTTCCAGCTCATCCATTTTATTCCTCATACTGCGTGCATTTGTGTAGAAGCACTTCAAATGCACCTCCCTACACGCAGCACCTTGTGTATCCGACCGAAGGGCCTCACTAGCACACAGTCCCTCTGATTCTAGCACACCATCCCTTAGCTCATCACTGGCATGCCTGGTTCTATCCCTTTCCCCCTTCGACTCTAGTTTAAAGCCCTATCTATCAGCCCAGCCAACTCCTGAGCAAAAATCCTCACCCCTCTCTGAGAGAGGTGCATCCCATCTGGTGCCAGCAGGCCCGGGGTCGCGTAGACCTTCCCGTGATCGAAAAAACCAAAATTCTGCCAGTTGCACCAGTCCCGAAGCCACGTGTTAATGTGACGAGTCTGCTTGTCAGCTTCGATCCCTCCTATCGGAAGGACAGAGGCAAACACAACCTGTGCCCCTGATCCTTTAAGTAGTCGCCCCAAAGCCCTAAAGTCCCTTTTGATTGCTCTCGGACTTCTCGTTGCTACCTCGTCATTACCAGCCTGAAAGACCAGTAGCAGGTAGTAGTCGGTGGGCTGTACCAGGCGCTTGACTTTCCTAGTGAAGTCTCTCACCCAAGCCCCAGGGAGGCAACAGACTTCCCTGTGGGTAGGGTCCGGTCGGCATATTGGGCCCTCTGTCCCTTTCAAAAGGGAGTCCCCCATGACAATAAACCTTCTTTCTTTTTTGAGAGCTGATGTAGCAATGTGGGAGGTAGGGGACCTTGCCTTAGGCATCCTCACCAACCGGGACGGGCTTTCGCCTGCTTCGTTGTTCCAGTTGTCAAGTTCTAGAGCTTTGTACTTGTTATATAAGGGTAGATGGGAAGGTGAATAGGGCAGGGACAGGACTCGCCTACCCCCCCTAACAGGAACCTGTCTCCATTCCCCCCCTTGGCTTAGGTCCCCTCCTGCTGCCTGGCGGGATGAGGAAACTTTTGTCTTCTGCGTAGCAGGAGACATTTGTGCTATGGCAGGCACATGAGTCTGTCTCAGAGAGGGCAGAGTACACTTCCACCAGTCAATTTCCCTCTCTGACTCCCTGATGCTTCTGAGCCTGCTCACCTCCTCCCGAAGCTCTGCTACCTGGCTGAGCAGCTCTTCAACCTTCGCACACCTCCCACAGGAATACCCCTCGCCGCTGCTGTCGGATACCAACAGAAGACTCAGGCACACCCTGCAGCCCAAGACCTGGACAGCTGTGTGTTTCCCCAAGCCCTCCGTCTGAGTAGCCACATTGCTGACAGCGGCTGGAGAGGCCACAAGAGATGTGGAGGCCATGGTTTTCTGCCTGGTTGATACCATGGCCAGGTTCCTCGCAGGCAGGTTACAGGTACCAAAGGGAAAGACCGCTGCAAAAGACCGGCAAGGGGCCCTCTCTGCTCGCCCTGCCTGTGCAAACTGCCGCGCAAACTGCCGCTGCCACTCCCTTCTGACATGCCACGCCCTGTTTGCCCGCCCTGTTCACCGCGCTCCTGGTTGTTCGCACTCCCTAGGGGCTGCTTTTGAACAGCCGGGGAGGGGGCGCTGCTGGCTCCGCCTACGCCTCGTCAGCCTCCCTCGCGAGAGCTGCCGCCTCCTGGTGGCTCCCTCGAGTGGCCTCGATGCCGGAAAAAAAGCCCTGCCTGTCCCGATCCCCCGCTCCACTGCAGAACGCGTCTGCCCTGGAGCCGATCGCCTCAGCAAGTAAAAGGTGTTGGAACAGCTTGTTCTGCATGCCATCTCCAAGCAACTGGAAGAGAAGAAGGTTATGAGTAGTCAGTATGGATTCACCAAGGGGAAATCATGCTTGACCAACCTCGTTGCCTTCTATGACGACATCATCTAGAGTCTCACACCAGGGAAGGAATAATCATATGTATCAGTAAAGGCTGGGGGATGACCTGCTGGAGAGGAGCTCTGCAAAGGAGGACCTGGGGATTCTGGTGGACGACAGGTTGACCATGAACCAGCAGTGTGCCCTGGTGGCCAAGAAGGCCAATGGGATACTGGCGTGCATTGAAAGGAGTGTGGCCGGCAGGTCAAGGGAGGTAATCTGCTTTGGCAGGGGGGTTAGAACCAAAGACCTCTGGAGGTCTCTTCCAACACCTACAATTCTGTGATTCTGTGAAGAGAAGGCTCCGTGGAAACCTTATAACAATTTTCCAATACCTGAAGGGGGTCTACAAGAAAACAGGACTCTTTGTCAGGGAGTGTTGTGATAGGAAAATTAGGCATGGCTTGTAGTGGGTTTACATGGCAAGGTTCTGGTAGTGGGGGGGCCATAGGGGTGACTTCTGTGAGATGAATCCAGAAGCTGCCCTGTGTTAGATAAGGGCCCTGCCACTGGCCAGAGCCAGGCCAACAAGCGATGTTGTTTGCACCTCTGTGAGAGCATATTTAAGAAAGGGGGAAAAAAAAAAAAAAAAAGAAAACCTGCTGTGGAACAGAAGCTGGGAGAGAGAGGAGTGAAAAAACAGCCCTGCAGACCCCAAGGTTGGTGAAGAAGGAGGGGGAGAGGTGCTCCAGCTACCAGAGCAGAAGTTCCCCTGCAGCCTGTGGTGAGGACCATGGTGAAGCAGGTTGTCCCCCTGCAGCCCATGGAGTACCACAGTGGAGCAGGGTTCCACACTGGGAGACCACGGTGGAGCAGGTGGACGTGCACTGAAGGAGGCTGCGGCCTGTGGAGCACCCCCACTGGAAGAGATTTCAAGCCAGACCTGTAGCCCATGGAGAGGAGACCATGCAGGAGCAGGTGATCTGGAAGAAGCTGTTGCCCATGGGGGACCCAGGTTGGAGCAGTTTTCTCCTGATGGATGGACCCTATGGTATGGACCCGTATCTGGAAGAGTTCTTGAAGAGCCTGTGGGAAGCCCACACAGGATCAGTTCAGGAAGGATGGCATCCCATGGGATGGACCCCATGCTGGAGTAGGGGAAGAGAGTGACAGAGAAGGAGCAGCGGAGATGAAGTGTTATAGGCTGACCGCAACCCCCGTTCCCCATTCCCTTGCACTGCTTGGGGGAAAGAGGTAGAAGAAGGGTGGATAGGGGGAAGGTGTTTTTGGTTTCTTTCCTTTGTTTCTCACTTTTCTAGCTTGTTAGTAATAAGTATTAAATTTTACTATCTCCATACTCTGAGTCTATTTTGCCCATCACGATAATTGCTGAAGGATCTCTCCCCGACTTTATGCCAACCCTTGAGCCCTTTGCATCATATTTTCTCCCCGTTCTCCTTTGAGGAGGGGGAGTGAGAGAGCAGCTGAGGTGGAGCTTGGCTGCCCACCCAAGTAAAACCACCACATGGCTTCAGACTGAAAGAGGGTAGATTTAGATTAGATATAAAGAAGAAATTTTTTACTCAAAGGGTTTTGAGGCATTGGAACATGTTGCCCAGAGAAGTTGTGGATGCCCTGTCCCTGGAAGTGTTCAAGGCCAGTTTGGATGGGGCTTTGAGCAAGCTGGTTTAGTCGAGGTGTCCCTGCCCATGGCAGGGGGGTTGGAATTTAATGATCTTTAAGGTCCCTTCCAATCCAAACCATTGTATGATTACACACATTTTAAATATGCACACTACTAAATGATGTCAAAGCTACCCAGATTTATATGTACACTGTCATATATGAAGAGATATTACACCTTGTGAAGACCACACAGTGCAGAGTGGTGAGACTGAAAATGCTTAAATCTTTTATGATTACTTTGATCAAAAGTGACACCATATTACCAAATATCATATTATAATTAAACACCTGGGACAAAGGTTAATGAAATTTCAGAACACCATGGATAGGAATGAGATTTCTGTTTTCTTCCCTCACTAAGTTTTTGACACTTCGTTGATCTGAAGCCCCAGGACTAGGACCTCTTGTTGGAAGTAAAAATATATATATGGTCTTCAGAATCTTCTATTCTTCCTTGCATCTAGAGTTTAGTACTCTAGGATAACCTGATCCCAGGACACACAGATCTCAAAATGGCATTTGTCAGCTGGAGTAAAGGAAAGGGAGGCAGAGTGCCATCTGTCTCCTTCCATTCCCCCTCTCTGTTTTCAGAAACGGTAGATCACTGACCAGAGAAGATTTACAGCAGGCATAAAAGTACAGTGGGGCCAGGGAGTGGGTTGGGGACTGGGCCAAGGTTGGGCCAGGGGACCCAGAATGGGTTTTACCAGTGTTTTGGAAACTTCAATAGCAAAGTGAAACCGCATAATGTAGTAATATAGGTATATGTCATGGCATAAACACAGACTAAACATAAACTAGTGGTCTGGCAGTAATAAGTCTGTAAAAATCGCACAGAAGAAATTTTACAGTATATTCTAGGAAGGAATGATGGAAGAACGGTGCTGGCAGTGCACTGTGGGCATAGAGAGGGCATGAAGATTATGAGCTAGGTATTTTCCTCCTCAAAAGACAGAGAAGAGAATTCAAAGAAATAAATTAAAGAAAAAAAAAAAAAAACAAACAAAAGCTTCACGAGAATTTCATCTGTTACAACCTTATCTGCTTAGAAGTCTTTGGTAGGTCAACCTTCCTAACCACATTTATGCTCTTGAGAATTTTCACTGGACTGTTAGTAAAACAGTTATTTCTTCTGCATCTCATCCAAGTTAGGGATAAAACAATGACAAGACAGGCAAAGTTTTTTCTTGCTGTAAAGTGTTTGTTTTGGAAAACAGGAAGAGGGAAGAAGGGAAATGTAAAATACAAAGGAAAAACACTATGATCAAGCTTATCTACATAGTCACGGTTATTACTCATAACTTCAGGTCTGTATTTGAATTTCTCAAGTCAGTCAACCTGGAATTTCTTCGTCTTCAGCTACCATGATTTTGTTCAGGTTCCTCTAACAGAAGATGATATGGATCAAGTTATGTTTCTTTGAACAGGCAAATATGTATTTCTGTTCAATGTCCTTTAACCCCACTCTAAACTCATATATAATATAGTTATATATATATATATACATAAAACATATAATATATATATATTATATATATATATATATATATATAATATATAATTTGCTTTCCAAAAAAAAATATCATTTATTGTGCCAGGAAAGGGTTCTTCATTTTCAAAATATAATATTTCAGATAAGAAGTGAATGGAAATTGATATAATTATGAAAGCCTGTATGTAAACAAACTAAAGCATTATATTACTATAAAACCATTAAAATGTATTATTTATTAATGTTTTGGAAATGTATATTTGTGCTTAATCATGATATATACATGTGTGTGTGTGTGCACATAAATAATTCCTGATGTATCAAGAGTAGATCTATCAACATAATATGTCCTTGAAGTATATACCCTCTTCTTAAAAAAGGATACAAATTAATGTTTTTATAACAGCCATATCTGACACCCTAATTTTATTTCATTTTTATTTTTATTTTTTTATGATGTATATGGATGGTGAAAAGAACAGGATAAACAAAATAGTAACTTAATTAAGTCACTATTTTGATATTAATCTGCTTCTACACAGGACAAAGCCTGTCTCACAGCAGACACTGTCCACATGTAGTTAAAGGACCACTGTGAACTCTCACTGATTCCCTCCTCAGTGCTCTTTTCTTAAGGTTTATCCAAGACTACACTTTAGATATCGTGATTGTCATGAGTCCATCCATAGATAATCAATATTGGCAACCATTCTGAAGGTGTTTTTTTTAACTATTCAATCAAAACAAAACTTCACTGAAGTCAAAAAGAAAGCAAGAAAATTCATAAATATTAGTGCGTAATTGCCAGAAAACCTCACCTTAACAAATGCAACCAACTAATATTAAGTACCTATATGCACTGGAAAAATTAAGGTGTTTAGTCTATTTACTTTTTATGTTTTACATATATCTACCATGAAAAAGTCTATGCATACATAATGGTGCAAAAACACAAAAAAGGTTTTCTTTTTCTGTTGTTATTTTTGTGATTTCAACATAGAGAAGGAATGTTCCAAAGAATCATTCAAAAAGATACATTTTTTTTTCCGTTTTGCTTTTTTTCTTTTCTTTTTTCTTTTTTTTTCCTCTTCCAGAACAACAACAAGAAAAAAGGAGTTATTACTGTATATATATAAAATTATACTAATCCTTTTACCATATACCATCGCAAATATATCAATCTAGATGTGGAGTTATAAAGAAATATCTCCCCTTCCCTGTGAAAAGTCTTGTTGAGAAGCAAACCGCTCTTCATAATCTATTGAATATTCATGGTAAGAAAGAGAATATATAAGAAATATCACAGGGATACTACTAAAAAATTTTCTTGTAAGAATTTCCTGCCAAAATGTAACTGAGGAATTGCCATCCACCTCAGGTCTCTAGTTTCCAGATCAACTTTTACTATGTAGAAAATTCTTTATGGGCATTTGTATTAAGAACAAAACAAACATTTAAGCCAAATATGATGCATCGTGTTGACATAACAAATGTGGACATTAATTAAAGAGCAGCAGAATCCAACAGGGAAGTTTGCCCTCCATCTGCTTGACCTGAGGTAATAACAATGTTCGTTTAACTAGAGCTGACAGATTTTCTTGTGTTAGTCTTGAATCACTAAAGTTGCCACCCTCAGTATGAATAACCATAACCATATGTGTGACATCACATGAAGCAGGCAAAACACAGTTAACTACTCATTTAGCTTGCTGTCTTCTCCTTAGTAGTTTTTCTTCTGTAATGCTAAGGTTCAGGCATGCAGATAAGGTGTAGGCTGGGGTTCTGAGCCTCTCTTATATGCCTAGACAGGGTTTTGTAAAGTTGCTAGGTTTTTAGATGCAAGGTTTTGGGTAGTGCAGCATCAAAACCCCCACTCTTCTACACTGTCAGTTAACAGCAAGATACCCAATGTGTGTCGCAAATTCTTCAGACTGCTAGCAGATAATGCTTCTATCGTCACCATACTTTTCATTCCAGAAGTAAATAATGATTTTAAAAAATCACTAATAAATACACTATTGAGAAGGCAGAGAGGTGAACTATCCAAGCACAGCTCTAAAAAGATACTGGAGACCACTAGAATTCTTGTACCTAGGATATATAAAGATCTGTCTTTTATTATCCACTTTCTGCCTACTTGAACTCAGGTGAAAAACTTCCATAGGACTTCAGATTCAGTAAAACAAGAACCTAGGTAACCTTTAAAATTGTGTTTTCATTATAGTTTGCTCTGTAGAAATTTGTTTATATTTTCTATTACCATGTTAGGTTCTTCATAATTTTGAATAAAAACGTTGCCCAGTGCCTCAAAGACCATTGTAAGAGTCTAATGAACTGCCAGTCTGCTTGACTAAAAAGGCTTCAAGGTAGTTTAAATCTAGCCTGTACCCCTCTCAAAGGTTTGTTATGATCCTGCAATAGTGTAGCACTAATATAAATGAAAAATAATCAGCTAAATCTTGGAGTACATATGGTTGAAGGTAATTCATAGCATTTAATGAGAGAGCTGTCATTTGAACAACATGCACATTCTGGTTTTCCACTACTGATTTTTAAGCCTAAACACGTTACACAGCAGTTATAAAACAAAAATGTGAGACAAATCTAAGGAGATCAAGACATTAAGAATTACCAAAGGTAATTCCTGTGGCTAATCCTAGTCTGCAAAGTACTATCATCTATAACATTTGCAGGTGTGACAAAACCAAGTGGTCTCCAACAAATCAGAAACTGGAACTATCAGTACTACAGTGAAAAAAACGTAAACCTAACCATCCAGTTTACTCATCAAGCAATCTGAAAGATTGTATTGTCCTCTGCCTCATTATGGACCACCACCAATGATTTTCACTAGAAACAGACACACTGAGGGTTTTTGCTTTTTCACAGCTCAGTATATGTAATTCCTCTGATAGGAGAATAATTAGTTCTTTAGATAGTTCAAAAATAAAAAGAAAATGAGGGGAAAAAAGCCTGTCACAGATATTTGTTTTTTCTACTTTATTTTTTTATTTTTTCTTTTTTCCCTTGGAATTATTTTTTTTCACTGCAATAAATAACATTCCTTTAAATTATCTAGTTTGAGTTCCTCAAACTCCTTTTCTGTTTGTTTTTTTTTGTTGTTTTTTGTTTTTTGACCCACATGACAAGAGTGCAGCCTCATAAGTTCAAGATCATAAATCTAAAGATTACAAGCATAGAGCAAAATTCATGGGAAAACCTTGAACTCATGGTACCCCTTTCATGAATGCAGATTAGATGTCTGCACCTCTTTGATGAGAGCAGATGGATGTCACACAAGATTTTTGAAAATATGTATTTTAAAAATTCCTCCTTTACTTCTGTCTACTCCAAAGTAAGAGTTTGGATGGCCAAACAGGAGAAGGACACAGACCTCAGCCTCATTAGGAAGAAACAATGGATTACACATTTAGGTGGACTGGAATTGTAGTTCCCAGCCCACTGATGACTACAAACTGAGTTGCAGTGCTATTTAAAAGCACCACAAAAAGACTTCATTGTTATTTGTAGGCATGAAATTAATTCAATATCTTCTGGTTGCATATTCCAAAATTAAAAACCTTTATTTTTATGTTAATATAGTATTTCTGCTTTATTCTGTTATTTCTTATGTTCTTTATGTTGTCTTTGTGTTGAGTAGTTCTTTCAACTGAAAACCAGTTTTCTCTCTAATGCTTCCCTTCCCTTCCCTTCCCTTCCCTTCCCTTCCCTTCCCTTCCCTTCCCTTCCCTTCCCTTCCCTTCCCTTCCCTTCCCTTCCCTTCCCTTCCCTTCCCTTCCCTTCCCTTCCCTTCCCTTCCCTTCCCTTCCCTTCCCTTCCCTTCCCTTCCCTTCCCTTCCCTTCCCTTCCCTTCCCTTCCCTTCCCTTCCCTTCCCTTCCCAGGGATTAGTTATTAAGAAGAAAATGTGTAAAATGATGGTTTTAGATCTCTCTTTTGATAAACAAAAATTGTCCTTTATCGTTCTTAACTTTTCATGAGAACTTTTTCACATTCCAAGATTTTAATTAATTAATTAAGTCTAAATTATTAAATCTTTAAAGACCTTCCTGGAAGTAAAAATGAAATAGTATCCCATATCTGTGTGCTTTGGTACAACATTACACAGGAAATTAGAACATTCTTTTTGTTGCTGGAGTTGGCTGAGAAAGACAGTTTTTTTCTTGGTCTGGAACTCTGATGTCAATATGAGTTAAAATATTCTCTCCATCTCCCTGATCACTGCTGTTTCTGCCTATCTCCTTATAAAGATTATGCTTATGCTTAGTAAATGAAGAAAGGAATTAGTGATGCTCCTCTCATTTCCTGTCTTCCCACAGATGGTGATAAATTCAAATTCAGACTCCATTAAACCTGAGTAGAGAAACCCAGCAGGTGGCTACACTAATGGAAAATCCTGGCCTTGGAATAATGGGAATTGCAACCGACAGCTCCTCTACACCACAAAAAAGATGATGTATTCCTATTGACAGTGTTGCATTTAAGTCCAGAAGGCTGATCTGATAGTTCAGGCCAGGCACAAGAGAGGCAGAAAGCCCCACGGGTATTTTTCTTGGCTACACCACCGTAATTTTTGTCATCTGAACCTTCTATTACAATTCATTGTACAAATCTCATACAAGTTGGAGGAAAAAAAAAAAAGACAAAACGAACAAACAAAAACCTTCTGCATTTGGCCTACAGGCATACATTTGTTCTTTTTTCTTGGTTTAAAGGACAAATAAAGGTTGACACACAACAGCATTTCCAGCCACCTCTGTATTTTTAATGCTGACATTCTTGGCCCAAGTGCTTTTAGTGTTTCCAGACAAGTCTATCTGAGAGAGTTTGTGTTAAAAAGATGTACAGCTTGCCCTGAAGGTGTAATGCCCAGTGTTCAGATATAATTTGTGCAGGAATACTGTATTCATGGTGTTCACCTCCACCCCCCTTCCTTTTGAATGTAGGGACTGTATTAGCCCCAGTTCTGTGAAATTCATATGAGAAAATGGTTGGAAGACCTACAGACTGAATTTTAAATTTAAACTACATTTTGAAACTGGGGGGGGGGGGGGGGGGGGGTGTATGAAAAAAGGAGCCTATGCAGGTTTTGAAGCTAAATAAATTTAAAAGTATATTTACTTTCATATTATTTATTATGTTTGTTGTACTTTTTTCTTCATGAACTCAGATTTGTAGCAATTAAAAAAAATGTACAGTAGTATTCCAGTAGATTTATTTAATATATATATATATATATAAGTTTATATATATATATATTTGGGGTCTTTTTTCAGGATAATCTCAAAATATTATAAATCTCCATTTTTAACTACAAAGTTCTGTATTGGATTTCTTGGACTGTTCTGAGTAGTATTTATGAACCATATGATCTGCAAAAAAATATGGTGTTAATATGAAGCCTTTAGAAATGTGCCACAATACATTTCAGGTAATATTCCTAGAAAGGTATTTCCCAAAACATCGGTTTTTACTACTTTTAACGTATACAATTATTTTTGTATAAGTTTTTTGTATAGATTTTGTATTTGGTTGTTCATATAAAATACAAAGAAAGTATCTGATTTTTTATTGTTTGCTCTTGTTTTATTTTATTGTCTTGCAATTTTCTCTCTTCTATCCTCTGTTCTTGCTAAGAATATATACTCTTTAACTATTTTTTGAGTTGTTTGTCTAAAAATGTCTTTTTCTTTTTCTTTTTCTTTTTCTTTTTCTTTTTTTTTCTTTTTCTTTTTCTTTTTCTTTTTCTTTTTCTTTTTCTTTTTCTTTTTCTTTTTCTTTTTCTTTTTCTTTCTTTTTCTTTTTCTTTTTCTTTTTCTTTTCTTTTTCTTTTTCTTTTTCTTTTTCTTTTTCTTTTTCTTTTTCTTTTTCTTTTTCTTTTTCTTTCTTTTTCTTTTTCTTTTTCTTTTTCTTTTTCTTTTTATTTGTTTTTCTTTTTCTTTTTCTTTTCCTTTTCCTTTTCCTTTTCCTTTTCCTTTCTCTTTTTCTTTTTTCTCTTTTTCTTTTTTCTTTTTCTGATTTCAGTTCAACTAGTATATTGACTACAACAATATTCAAAAACAAAATGTTCTGTTCATTACTTACAAAACAATTTAAGTGGTGTTGCTTTCTTATCTAAACTACTAACTTCCTACATCTTAATTTCTGACTATTATCCGCCATATTTATGATTTTCAATATCAGTATTTCTTTCAATTTCTTTCCAGTTCATTTCACTATAAACATTTTTCATAAAAGTGATTCTTATAATAATGACTTATAAGGTGGAATTTTTATTCATTTCTTGGTTTCCTAGTTCTCATTGTGTCAACATTTCTTCCTTGGCATGTACATATACCTACTCAATGTTAATTTTAGTTTTAATATGGAAAAAATATCAGTAGGAGAAATAACAAGTGTAGTTAATATTATTAATATAATGTAATAAGAAAAAGTTTTGTAAAGTTTCATGCATGAGAGAATCATCAAAAACTCCTGTTCAGCATATACCACTTTTATCCTGCATGAAACCCAGAGACTTTAGGTAGAATGAATTGCTTTAGTACTCTGTTAACTAAATGTGCTAGGCAGAGAATACAAGAAAACAAGTTTAAAACAGTGGCCTCACATTTATTGAAATTGTTAGGCTGATGCAAAACTGGTTCTCAGAAATTTTGCTATTATCACCTGAAGGTTTTCACTTAGCTTTTTCATGCTAAACATCCAGGGGATAAAAGTTCCAGTCCTGGAAGAGAGTTTTCCTGTCAGTCTGCACCCACAATTAGTGAACTTGTAACCATATGTGATAATGCTACAAGATAGTGTCTCTGATATTTTAACACTCTACTAATATCAAACTACCTTTGTAACGTGGAAACAGAATTTAATTTCAAGGCTGAGCAAACTCAGCATCATCATATACTGCACCTTGTCATGCTATTTCTGAAAAGAAAGTAAAATATACCACAGGATATCTTCTTCAGTAAGGGCACCTCTCTTTTCCTCACCATTCTTGTTTAACATCTTAAATAAAACCATCTAAGCATAATGCAACTGGATGTTGGGCACTGTTGCAATCTTTTCTTATACCAACCAGTACCAGAATGTTAAATGTTCATTATTTTTTATGATATACTGACTCGATGTACAACTCGTTGTGCTCTGCAAGCACAATGTTCTGTGCTTGCAGAGAAACAGCTCATATGTCTCTACGGATGAAAGTAGTCTGGGACTAGAGCACAAACAGCATTTCTGTAACCTTAAAGGGAGGGGACATTCTGACTAAATGAAATATATCACTCTAATGAGAGACCTTGTTTATAAATTATGAAAGATGTCTGGCAGTGTTGAGTATTGAAGAGAAGCCAAATGGCAACTCTTGTATTCTGATATGAATGTCTTATCAGAGTAGCAATCATTCATATTCCTATATTAGTGATATATCCTATTATGATGGCTGACTATATCTTGGCTTAGACAAAGTGTTGTCTGATAAATAGTCTTAATGCATAAATGCCTGTGGGGAACAAACAACAACAAAATGGGGACAGATGTTTGGCTCTCTTTGGAGCTCATCAACACAGTTCAACTGCTTCATCTGTCAGATGGGTTCAGCCCCCAGTCCAGATACAGAGAAGCTCGGTATTTTGAGAATAAATAGAGCTAAGCGAATAATGTTTAGCATATCATACACTGAAGAAAATTTAGCCTTCTGCTCAGAGAATATTCATGAGTAGATCATGATTTTTCTCATGCTCATCAAACATATTCAAAAGCTGTCTTTTGAAATATGTAATTATGTGAACAGAGCAAATATGCAGAATACAAATTACTATTATTATTATTACTATTATTATTATTGGTTAAGAAGAAGGCAAATTGAGAAACTGTGGTCACCAAAAGGCAAGATTATTAGACTGCGTATCGGAAAAGTCTGTTGTGTATGCAGGTATGTGACAACTTCAGGTATGATTGTTATATGTGGAGGTCTGGAAAGAGATTCTTACATATGGAGCTACACTGTGAGGTGAGAGGGCAAGGGCTGACTTTGCTGCTTCTTTAAACTACATCAATGAAAAATCTGCTCCCTAGAGGTGTTAGCACACAACTTCCAGTTTCTGAGTCTTGAGAATCTCCATTATGCCCTTTCTCATACATCTGGTTCTGTCTTTAGGGAAATTGTGAGTTTGGATGAGGTTTTGGTCATGTAAAAATGTTTTTTTGTTTTTAAATTTATTTATTATTATTATTATTATTATTATTTATTTATTTATTTATTTATTTATTTTTGTATCCTAGGAGATGACAATTAGAAATTGGAAAGATCTTGGGTCATTTGGTTCATTCCCCTGCAAATGAAAGATTGCTCTCTACAGTGAGATTTGTTAAATTATTAATTGCTGGTAATTTATCTGATTAATTAGAACCTTTTGCTGAAAATAAATTAGTAAGATCTATTCATTATCTGGTCAGTTTTGCAGGTGGCTATATAATATTCTGAAAGTAGTGTACAGATTATTTTGAAGTATTACCTTAATGTCCTAGGCAGGATTAAAGGCCTACCATGCTAGGTCATGTACAAAAATGTACAGGAAAACATAATCTTTGACTTGATATCTTTATAGTCCAATTACAGACAAGTGATTAAACCATGTAGTAAGAGAAATAGGAAAACAGTGGTAACAGTGTAATTTGTGAAACTTCAGAGGTCTGCTGCGTGTGCTCAATTTATTTTGAATTATGGGTATTTAAAACATATTTATATGTTTATGTATATAAAACATCCCATATTTATGTAAACATTACCCTCTCTCTTGTCTAGGCCTTGGACGACTTCTTAAAGTTGTCACGGTATACATTTATAAGGGGAGATTTTGATATTCAAGTCACATATACACACAATCTTGGAATATTTTTCAGTGTGCTTCCCTGAGACACATCATGCCAGGTGTTTCTATTTGGAGAAGTAATGTACTTTTGGGAAGCAAGTCATCTACTTCAAATCAGGAGGTAACAAAATCTTGGTCTAAAATCTTCTGAAACCAGTGATTTTACTTGCTTTGTACCAGATCCTAAGCCTTCATCTTGTAAACTTTCTGAGTGGGACATCTAGGAGTCAGATTTGATGTCTGTGGGAAACCTTTTCTCCTCAGAAACATTTTATGGAGCTTTGTTAACTCTTGGGTACAAATCTTGGACTTCTTGTTAGAGTTCAAGGCAATAGCTAGGGTGTGTGTCTTTGAACAAACTCTCAAGACTTGCTGAAGCTCTTCTGTACTGCTTCTGTGTTTTTTATCACAAATCATTAGCTTCCCACTCCTGATGTCACAGTTCTGTAACAGCTCCATAGTGCCCACCTCCACCTAAGCTTAAAATAGATCATGCCGTCTGGCAAGGGACAGGAGCAAGAGTTTTACTGAAAATCTGTGTTTAAGCACAATGGATAAAGACCTGCTGCCGTGTCATTGCTGAAGGGGAGGTGAGAATGTCATGAACATATTGAAGATCAGGGACAGTGAGTTTGATCTAAAAACTCTCTGTGTTTTGTTTGAAAGGGCAGTAGATATATAACTTTCACAGAAGACTCCACCCTCCCAACTCTTTTGCTAAAAAGCATCAGTGTACTTTATTACTGACTTCCACTTCAGATTTCAAATACAGAAGAGACAGCTGGAGGAGAAAATAGGAAAATATGAAATAGATACTCACATTTGAAAATAATGCCAATGGAAACACTGGGAAAACAAAACAAAACAAGCAAACAACAAAAACAAAACAACCACCACCGACAACAATAAAATCAACCACTTTTTTAGCAATAATAATATTATATGCTTGTTATGCAATACACAGTATCTTTCATCAAAATAAATAAATAAATAAATTCCCCAAGTACTTGGCATATGCTACTATAACTTTGTTCACTGCAGTGATCAGAAAAACAACACAGCTTTATTACACCTCCTAAAAGCCTTTTAAATTGGTTGAGTAAAGATGGAATACTTAAATATGCAATAAGTCTATGAACAAAATTTTACTTACAATGTATCTAGAAGACATTTTGACAAAGAACAAAGAACAGTGCTCCTGCCTCCCAGAAAGTACTATAAGATGTTCATTGTTCAAAAATAGCAGAAGAGGTCCTAGAGTATGTGTACTGAATACATCTGAAAGATGAAGCAAAATCTGTGAATACGAACTTCAGAACTGATTGTTGCCTGAATTCAACAGTGTGTCTTGGGCAACAGAATACAGAAAAAATTGGTACCTTTTGTAATTTTTGTTAATTGTAGGTAATAAATCTAGAAATCCAGTGTCTTACTTATACTAAGTTACACTCTCAACTTGTCTGTCTCCTACTATTCCTTTTCATTCATGTCTTTTTTTTTTTTTTTTTTTTTTTCCCCCACTACCCTGTGGCAGTTACCAGGAAACTAAAAACTAATTGACATCCTTTTTTCCCACCTAATATGCTTCATTTCAGAGTTTGACCAAAATTTTAGTTTATAAAGAACTTAGCTACTGTGAGGGGGCACATTTCAGGAGAGTTCTATCAGAAGACATTTGAGACACCTCCAGTTAGCAATGATACTCAGGTTTCAGTGATTCAACGATGTTCAGCTGGCAATTATATTCAGACTTCAGGGCCTTGAGACAACTGGTTAGGAGATCAGGAGCACAACTAGTGATTTATCCTGTCGCTCCAGTTGCAGGAAATGATGAGGGAAGAATAAGGAAGAGGCAGCAGATCAAAATCTGGCTCCACGCATCAGGAGAACTATTCTGCTGTTGTTTTTTGTTTTGTTTATTTGTTTTGATCATGGTTCGTTTTACATGACACAAGGACTGCTGGCAAAAGATGAAATTCACCTGTCACAATGAGGTAAAAGAATCTTTGCTCAGGAGTTATCAGGTCTCATTGAAAGGGCTTTAAACTACATTTGAAAAGGGAAAGGGATAAAACCAAGCTTGCTAAAGATAAGCCTGAGGGTGGTATGCCACTCATTGTGGGATGGTGTGCTAGCAAGGTCCCTCAATTTGTCATCCCATTAGAGGTAGGAGATGGCGAGCCATGCAAGAACAAAGGGTACAAATGATATTAATGGTTTAAAAATCACAAAAGTGCCTGAGAATGGTCACATAAGAATCAGGGCTTCTCCTTCCCAAAAAGTGATGGGATGGCTAGCCCAACTGAATACATCTACACCAATGCACACAGCATGAGCAACAAACAAGAGGAGCTGGAAGGCATTGTGTAGCAGGAAAACTTACCTAGTTGCCATCACAGAAACATGGTGGGATGACTGACACAACTGGAGTGCTACAATGGATAGCTACAAACTTTTCAGAAGGTATAGGCTTGGAAGGAGAGGTGATGGGGTAGCCTTGTATGTTAGGGACTGTTTTGATTGTTTAGAGCTTAATAATGGCAACAAGGTTGAGTGTTTATGGGTAAGAATCAGGGGGAAGACCACTAAGGCAGCTGTCATTGTGGTAGTATGTTATAGACCACCCAACCAGGATGAAGAGGCAGATTAAATGTTCTGTTAGCAACCGGGAGAAGTCTCAAAAGCACTAGCCCTTGTTCTTACGCTGGACTTCAACTTACTAGATGTCTGCTGGAAATATAGTACAGCAGAGAGGAAACAGTCTAGGAGGTTTCTGAAGTCTGTTTAAGATAACTTCCTGACACTGCTGGTAAGTGAGCCAACTAGGGAAGGCACCCCACTAGACTTTTTGCTTGTTAACAGAGGACTTGTGGGTGATGTGAAAGTTGGAGACCATCTTGGGCATCGTAATCCTCAATTAGTAGAGTTTTTGACTGTTAGAAGGTAAGGAGATGGGTTAGCAGAACTGCCACCCTGGACTTCCAGAGGGCGGACTTCAGCCTATTAAGGAGACTGGTTAATGGAATCCCTGGGGAGGCAGTCCTTAAGGGCAAAGGAGTCCAGGAAGGTTGGGCACCCTTCGAGAAGGAAATCTTAAAGGCACAGCACCAGCTGTCCCCACATGAAGAAAGATGAGATGGTGCAGAAGAAGACTGGCCTGGCTGAACACGGAGCTGTGGCTAGAGCTCAGGAAGAAAAATAGACTTTATGATCTTTGGAAAAAGGAGACAGCCACTCAGAGGATTACAAAGATGTCATGAGGCTGTGCAGAGAGAAAATTAGAAGGGCCAAAGCCCAACTTGAGGACAATCTGGCTACTGTCCTTAAGGACAATAAAAAAATATTTTTACAAATACATAAACAAGAAAAGAAGGACTAAGGAGAATCTCCATCCTTTATTGGTTGTGGGGGGAAACATAGTGACAAGAGTTGAGGAAAAGGCTGAGGTACTTAATGCCTTCTTTGTCTCAGCCTTTAGCAGTAAGTCCGGTTGTTCTCTGTCTGCCCAGACCCTTGAGCTAGTAGATAGGGACAGGGAACAGAATGAAGCCCTCATAATCCAAGAGGAAATGTGTAGTGACTTGCTACTCCACTTAGATATTTGCAAGTGGGGCCAGATGAGATTCACCTGATGGTACTGAGGAAGCTGGCAGAAGTGCTTGCCAAGATGCTTTTCATCATTTATCAGCATTCCTGGCTATCAGGAGAGGTCCGAGTTGACTGGTGGCTATCCAATGTGGTGCCCAAGGCTGCAAGGCCCAGGGAACTACAGGCCTGTCAGTCATACTTCAGTGTCAGGAAAGGTTATGGAGGAGATATTGAGTGCCATCACACAGCACATGTAGGACAACTAGGTGATCTGGCCCAGTCAGCATGGGCTTATGGAAAGCAGGTCCTGCTTGACTAACCTGATCTCCTTCTTTGACAAGGTAATATGCTTACTGGATGAGAGAAAAGATATGAATGTGGTCTACCTTGACTTCAGTAAGGCTTTTGTTACTGTTTCCCACTGCATTCTCCTGGAGACTCTGGCTGCTCATGGCTTGGTTGCGTGTACGCTTCACTGGGTAAAAAACTGAGTGGCTGGGCCCAAAGAGTTGTGGTAAAAGGAGTTAAATCTGATTACTAGTGGTGTCCCCCATGGCTCAGTATTAGGGTCAGTTCTCTTTAATATCTTTATCAATAATCTGTATGAGCAGATCAAGTGCACCCTCAGTAAGCTTGCAGACGACAACTAGTTAGAGTAGTGATCTGCTAGAGGGTAGAAGGGCTCTACAGAGGGATCTGGGTAAACTTGACTGATGGGCTGAGGCCAGCTGTGTGAGGTTCAACAAGGCTAAGTACCTGGTCCTGCACTTGGGGCACAGCAACCCCATGCAATGTTACAGGCTGGAAGAAGAGAGGCTGGAAAGCTGCCTGGCAAAAAGGGACCTTGGGGTATTGGTCAATACCAGTTTGAACCAGCAGTGTGCTCAGGTGGCCAAGAAGGTCAACAGCATCCTGGTTTGTATCAGAGGTAGTGTGGCCAGCAGGACTATGGAAGTGATCTGTACTCTGCTCTGGTGAGGTCGCACCTCAAATACTGTGTTCAGGTTTGGGACCCTCACCACAAGAAGGACATCAGGGTGCTGGATTGTGCCCAAAGAAGGGCAACAAAGATGGTGAAAGGGTTAGAGAACAAGTTTTATAATCAGTGGTTGAGGAAGCTGGAGTTGTTTAGCCTAGAGAAGAAGCAGCTCAGGAGAGACCTTGTCTCTCTCTACACCTATTTTAAAGGAAGCTGTAGCACGGTGGGGTTCAGTCTCTTCTCTTCTCCCAAGCAACAATCAACAGAACAAGAGGAAATCACCTCAAGTTGTGCCAGGGAATTATAGGTTACTTAGATTGGATGTTGGGAAAAAAATTCTTCACTGAAAATGTTCTGAGGCTTTGTAACAGACTGCCTGAGGAATTAGTTAAGACATCATCCCTAGAGTTATTCAAAAGATGTGTAGATGTGGTGCTTAGGGACATGGTTTAGTTTTAGACTTGGTTAGTGCTAAGTTAACAGTCAGATTTGATGATCTGAGAGGTCCTTTCCAACCTAAATGATTCTATAACTCTAAGATGTTCTGTGTAGGACAAATACAGCAGAAAAAGCAGTTGGATAATGGTGTCCTCCATGCCTTTATTTATTCACCTTCTAATGTTTATGAGGAAGTGCAGTATTTCTACATTAAAATAAGCTTTTTAAATGTCAAAAATGCTTTTGTCTATACTAAGTCTGACTAAAAACAGATTGTGAAAGATGAAGCAATAGGTAGAATGTCCCCTATTTCTGTCCTCTGGTTCTTTATGAGTTTACTGCCAATAAATCATAACATCTGAAGACCCAGTAGGGCAAATGGTTTCACCTGGATAAGTTTCCAAGTTCATGTCAAGATAATAGACCTAACTGGCAGTATAAGTTATATGTAGTATCATCTTTTTGCACATACATCCAGTGTGCATGTGAGCTTTGGAAATAAGAGGAACGTATATGACCACTTACTTTCCCAGTAAAGTTTTTGTCAGGGCCTCCATTGCTACAATGTTAAATTAAGCTAGAATTGTTGTAAAAAATATCACCCCCCTAAAGCAGATGAGCTATGATACACTATATAATTGCAGTATTTATAGTATGTTGCAAAAATAGCACTATATTGCTAGATTTTTGTGAGACTTTTTGTGTTCTTTCATAGTCCCAGTTTTCAATCCCATTGTGAAATTTTATTTGTGAAGAACAGATTAGGATTTTCTTAAGTGACAATGGAGTTAAACACCACAAGTCAAAAGGAGCTGGGGAAGTAAACAGCAATATCTGCTTTAAATAAATAAATATACCCTAAATATACCCTAAATATCTTTGCTTATGTCAAATGCTAAATTTATGTTCATTGAGAACTAGGGTGATGGGAAATTTGGGAAGTTGTCTGTTTAAAAAAAAAAAAAAAAAACTCCTTATACATTTTTTTTTTTTTTTTTTAGTTAGCCAAACATAAAGGTGTCCTAATTCTTCATGTGTACAGTTTGGTGTTTACAGCAATTTTTTTTTTTTTTCCTTTTCTTCCTGAAAATCTGTCTTTGAATTGAGCTATTTAAAGTCTCAGAACAGTTAGTTATTAAATTTTACAACCAAATCATATCTATGATTCAGTCTAATTTTTTGGTTTTGGTACCTTCAATATTATTCTGTCTCATTAGGAAGAGGAAAAGTTATTTTTCCAACGTCGGCAAAACAAAGACTTAATATTACTCAGATAACATTCATTGCTGTGTACTTTATTTGCATAATTTTTATCATTTCTTCAAGGACACATTTCTCTGAAGAAAGTATTTCTGATTGTTTTCTTTGAAGCTGCTTCCCTTTTTCCTCATGAAAAAGCTTCATGTGATCTTTGGAACAGAGATAAAGAGGGATTACAGGGTGTTAAGTGATCCTGCCCTGAGATCCTGTGTTAGAAGAGTTTTTCTTCTTCATCTCTTGATTGCCCTGACAGTGGACTGTATTGAAGCTTCCTCTACAGGGTGAGGTGACAAGGACTGTGAAGGGGTGATGTGCACCCTCATCTTGATATGTGTGGGAGTCAGGGTGAAGGTGGAGATGACAGCTAGGGAAAGTACCACAGAGCTACCTTCACCCTCAATGAATGGAGATCTTCCATTCTGTCAGTTACATGTGGCCTCCTTTACTGGGACCCCTCTGTGCATAGGGATCAGCAGCCAGGGGAATTACTGTTGAGCCCCCAGTCACCTAGGGAAACAGACAAACAAAACTAAAGCAAACATAACAAAGCAAAGCAAAACAAAACAAAACAAAAAACATCTACAAAGCAAAGTAGGCCAGAGTACTAGTGCTAGTGATAAACTATTTGTACCAGCTTGACCACTGGAATTTGTCCCATGCATGAATTGCCCACTTATACTTTATAAAATACATATGCAAATAAGACACTTTTACAAAAATTGCTCATTGGACATTAGATCCATCTTCCATTGTTCATGTTATTTCCCGCAGTGCTGATACTTTCAGTGCTTGGAACTTACATATAGTTCTTATGAAATGACAGTACTGGAACCCTCTTGAATGTGATTGGCTCAGCATATCTCTGGGCAGCTTGCAAATATCCTTTCTGTTCACATTAGTATATTTCCAGTCTAGATTTTCTTTTAATTAAAAAAAAAAAAAAAAGACTTTTAAAAAAGAACAAGAAGAAAGTTGGCTGTTTCCTAAAGCAACATTCAAAGCAATTAAATGAAACCTTTTTAACAGCATGATCTTTTTCATTTTCACTATCACCTCCTTAGCCTTAAGTAAAAACCAAAAGAGACCTTTGAAAAATGATGATTTTTTTACATTTAATATGTGATCTTTTCATGTTTCTGCTGTTGTATGCTTTTGAGCTGTCTAACAACTATGGATATGTAGCTGGCAGAAGGGCAAAACTTGTCTCATATCCTGTGAAGAGGTGACTACCTGAAGTGTGGGTATGAAAGAAAGCATAAGAATTCTCTGAAAGGTTTTACTACAGAGAATATAGGGCTGAGACCTTCATCTAACCCTGGATGCACATTATTCTTAATAATGCATATCTGTACAGTTTTTGCAGACCTAAAGTAGTGAGCTCACTAAAATTGACAATATTTTACTGAAACAGAAAAAAATATATAATAATGTTTCCTGTATCTTTCACAGTTCTTTAATTTGTGACATATCACTTTTATCTCCTCTTTCTTTAACACCAGATTTGGTTTAATTAAATTTATGTCAAATGAACACATGAAATGAAAAGAAAATCAGAAAGCCTGCAGTTGCCCATTAGTGAGTCAGTGACTGCACAGTGAAAGGCTTTTGAAGCCTGGCTTACTGCCAGAACAAGCTTGCAATGATGCTTAGAGACATCGATGATGCTTTGAAGGAAAGGACTTAACTGACCTGAACCTGCTCCATGGAATCAGTCCAAATCCTCATGGGCTGGATATAAAGTCTATAATAAGTCTTCTGTCTTCAACCATTTACCTGTCAAGTGAAAAGAGTCAGAGTGTGAAACTACAATTTCTATACATAATTAATTAGAAGAGATAATTCTTTATTTTGTACCTGCTTAAAAAAACTCCCCAAACTTCCAAGAATTATCTAATAAATTAGATACATATTTGTCACTAATTAGTTTATCATTATTATTATTATTATTTTATTATTTATTTTTTAATTGGATCTACAAATCTGTAAAACATGAAATATTATTGCCTTACTCTGTGTGCAATGGAAGTGAGTTGTGCTGACCATAGAGGTGTCTGTTTAAGTTTGGTCCTCTGAGATCCTGTGAACCACTGTCCAAATCTGGTGAAGTAAAGTAACATATGTATAAAGTAAAGTACTTCATGTGTCTGGGAAAAAGGCAGACAACACTTTTCAGATGGGTAGCTGCCATCACAGAACAAATAGGTTAAAACTAGCTTGAGAAACTTATGAGACCACTCATAAGATGCAGACTCCTAGGAAGGTTTCTTAACCAACTTTAAGCATGTCTTCAGGTAGAAACTGTAGTGCAGTACAGTAGGCTACAACTATAATTATTTTGCATGACCTCCTGGTATGGACCACACTGGAAACACCTTTGTGTGGTCAGCTTAATCCCCTGTTAAGTGGACTAGAAAATACAGTCTTGTTAACAGAATAAGTTCTTCTGTGAAAACAGCTGAATTTAATAGCTACTGAGAAACAGATATTCTGCATTCACTTTCTAACCTCTTTGTCTTACAGACAAGACCCTGTAAATATATAAATAGATGATATGAGTTTGGACTATTTGCTATTTAAATGTAATCAACATGCTGGGCAACTTTCAGATGTGTATCACACACAAATTACAGAATAGACTATGTTGTTATATGGTAATTTCATAGAATTGTATTGCCAGCTAATAGTAAAACAAAAAAAAAATCTCACTGCAATTATTTTGTAATTGTCATACTAAAATTTCAGTTTGCTTCCTGTCTGTATCCAGTTTGGGAACTGCTAAATCTGAACCATATTTCGGTGGTAAGATAATAAATTAAGTCCTGGAATCTGAACACCAATAAACATTAATATTTTGACAGCTCATTTCAATCTGAACATTAGATGTCTTTAGCTGAAGTAAAACAGCTAACATATAGACATGTAAATAATCATGACAATATATCAATATATATTTCATTGTTATTATTTTAAATGTTAGGGTTTTTCTTTAGTAGTTCTTTGGTCTGAAAGTTCTTAAAACATACTTTGTTGTTATAAATGTGTATACCAATTTAGCTTTCACAAGAAAGTACTGCTCATCAAATTACACCGATTTCAAAACCCTACAGAATTGTTTATATTTCTTTGCATTACCACATACTTAACTTGTACCTACTAGAATCTCATGACTTGTATTAAGATCACTATTCTAGTCCGTCTAACTCAGTGAGACACACACCTTGAAATAACATAGGTCTCCTGACTCACAACTCACTGCCTGTGTTTCTGGCAGAGTCAAGTTGGAACAGAAAAAAAAAAAAAAAAAAAAAAAGACTGTAAACAAGTAAATTTGATTTTGAAAATGAAGCGTCGTATATGAACAGAAATATTACAACAAAGACTATGAATATATAGAAATAAAACTATTTGATATTATATGGTGACTCTATACACAGAATAGAACAAGCCTTCCTAGTACTTCCAACTCATAATCACACATATCACATGGAATTGTACCTTCTACATTATTTAAATAAAAATAAATAAGATATAAGTAAAAGTAACTTGGTTTACACTATACCTTCAGGATCTTACAAAAACTCCCATAAACCCTGTTTTTCAGGGGTACATTACCAAGCATTTCTTTGGTGCCCAGCAGCTGTCACTTATCCTTATGTTCAGGAGTTAGAGAGAGGAAGTTTGGGAAAGAGCACATTTGGGACACTTGCATATTCTGGAAGGAGAAAAGAAATTACAATTTAAGCACTACAGCTAAAGACATTCATACTAATATCAGATTATTTTATTCTGGAGGAGACAAATAATTGTGGTTGCGTGGTAACCTAAACTAAAAACATGTCCTTACTTTACTTTCCCTTTTGACTTTCCAAGTTCTTAGAGCACCAGATCTGTTATATATGTTAAGTGTTTCTGCTTTACATATTCTATCTTGCTAAATAGGATTTAGTCCATAAGGTATTTTCAGTTTTATTCTCAGTAAAGTTAAATAACTGGAAAAGAATATAATGGTTTTTAGAACTGCATCCATAGGCTTATGGTTTGCATGATGGCAAAGCTGAAATATTTTGAGGCCTCATGAACTGCATACCACAGCTTCCTGACACTTGTACTTAGCTCAGCATTAGAGTTCTTTGTCGCTTTCAAGGGATCTAACTCACAAGGTTTGAAAAACAGTTACACTGCTTTCCAGTTCCCCACATTGTGAGATCAGGGTGTATTCAGGAAAACAGAAAAGTTTTGTTTGCAGATGCCATAAGCTTAATGTCACCAGGAAAGATGAGTTTTCTTTTTTTAACACGAACCATCATTCTTGAAAATGCAGCCCTGCTTCTTGTACTGAATAAAATCCTGTCATAGCAAGCCTTAAAAACAGCCATTTTAAAGACTGAGTGCTTCACCAGTGAAAAGTTATGGTTTAAATCAACCATCTTCTGTATTATCAGTACTTGACATTGAGAGTATGATATAAATATTTTTGTCACACAAAGTGCCAATATCCATTTTACATATGCATCTTCTAATTTTCTACACAGATTTACATAACCACTTCAGAAGTTGATTATTTCCTTGGGGAGAGGTCCAAACATAGGAAAACAATACATAATACATACATAATACATACATAATACTTGGAGCAGAAGATAAAGGATGCCAGTGGCAAAGAACAACCTAAGCCATTTTCAAGCTTGTTTGGCAATTGTATTCAAGAGAATCCTGTTCCTTTTGTAATAGTTTAAAAAAAAAGGAATAAACAGGAGGAAGCGATGGGAACATATTTCCAATTTCCATCAAAATGCCATATTTATAGCAAATAGAAAATAAACATCTGTATAAAGAACAGTCTAACCAGAATATATCACCACCTGTCAGACGAAGCAAAAAATACCTGTCTAATTTGAAATCCATGCCTTACATAAATGTCACAGAGTTTCAAAGCTGAATGACAACTTGATTTGAGGAATCATCCAAATCTCACATTTTTCATTATATTTCTGCAGTTTTATTTTTTTCTTTTAAAAATTGCTAGTCTTACTAATGTATATTGTAACAAAATGAATTTATGAAACTGATATATGTGTGCAGAATATTCTGAATTCAAGTTTTTTTTTTTTTTTTCCCACAACATAAAGTGACATTAGAACATCTGCTTTTTAACTGTATGATTCTATTGAAAGGTCTTGATGAAAGTCTAGATTAGAAAGCAATTTTGCACAATCCAATGCATCTTTACAAGGCAGTGAATCTTCTTGAAATTAAAATCAACTGATGTCTCAACTTATTTTAAAAATATTCAGATCTACACCATTTTTTAAATGGAAGAAATTTAATCTGTGCAAATCAACGCGGGTGGTTGTTAAGAATGCAGTAATTTTTTTAACATCCCGAATTAGAGAAGTGATCATTGCTACAAAGATTGAGTGCACATTTTTAATGGTCAGAGAGACAATTCCTTACAAAATCTCATAGTAAAGGATAGTAAATTAATCAAGGTCCTTCCCATTGTTGGCTCTGTTGGGATTTTTGTTTTGTTTTCAAAGGTGCTTAGATCTGAGGAAAAGCAGATATTAGGTTTCATAAACAGAAATTAGGAAAGCCATAGATCCTGCTGAAACTAAAACCCCACCTGCATAATCTATTTGGTCATTTCTATGGTTTCATACAGGAAATGAACAATGGTATCCCATAACATTGATACTAAAATTGTTTTTAGATATATTTTATGGACAAAAGAGAATATCTGTTGGTGAATCCTGTCTTTGCAAATTCTCTGTTTCCTTTAAACATGGTTTGACTCTGAATTCTAAACAAAAATAAACATTCTCTTATCCACAAACGACATTTTGAAGCTTCTAGTCAATTTATGGTTTACAGAACAATCTCTGTATCTATCAATTTACACACGTCACAGTGTTCCTGTAACAGCTGCTGCCTCAGTTTATAGTAACATGATAAAAGAAGCCTCTTTTGGTACGTGTTGTTCTCTAAAGCAGAATTATTGCAGCAAAAGTACCTTACACACATGGAATTAAAGGGGAGAGGAAAGAGTTCTCAGCGCATTAATTTTCTTTGCAAAACACCTAATAGGTTGCTTCATTCAGGAAATACTGTTCTCTGAGTTGGAAGAAGCAGTAAGCTATGTGTCTCCTGAGAGAGAGAGAGGAAGAGAGAAAGAGAGAATTACAGGCTGGTTAAGAATATGCAATGAATTTATGGCCCTCCTTTTACATACACTATCTAATAGCAATGGGATGAGGAAAAGAGATCTATCTGCCAGTATAGCCACTTAGAGTTTGCAATTCAGATGTCATGTTGAACTTACAATAAGCATAAGCAAAATGTGTGAAGAATATGTGGCTTGATGTTATACTGAAAAAAGTGAACTTTGCAACTGTTTATGCATAGTTAAGTGTTTGTGATTGCTAGTTTTTGTGCACCATTTAGACAAAAATAAAAATTTAATGTGAAAAAAAAAAATTTGTTAACTGTAATGATGGCAAAATTCTGCCTTTCTTTGCTGGTTTTGTCATCTGCTTGTATCTGGCATTCTATATGAACACATATTTTTGCATATATTTTGTTTATGTGCAAGCCTTGGCATTTTAGCCATCTCCTGCAGAGGCCCCTTAGTACCATATGCTTCTGTTTTTCTTCATTGTGTGATGTGATCTCTTCTGACTGTTACATGCACGTGAAAGGACAGTGGGCTTTTGGGGGAGAAGAAACCATGCTTTAAGAGAGCACACGTCAGTTGGCCTTCAGTCGTTTGGAGATGATTGGATCTGACAATTGTTGTAGCTACTCATCGTAATGGATGTCTCTGCTTTAGCAAAGGATATGTGAAAAGGATGCAATTCCCAGTGGAAGAAGGCAACATGAAATATTATTTAATTACTGGCTAATATAAAAATCCCTTGGAATCCCTGGTTTGCAGACTTGCCTCTTCCTTTCTGTATGAGGTAACAATCAGGGCTTTTAATGAAGTGCAAATAGCTATGCCTGTTAGGAAAATAATTCTTAAAAGATATAATATGTACATTTTTTTCTTTTCGGAAACACAGAAGTCTGTGTAGTCTGTGATGTCACTGCATCTTGAAATCTAGAAATCACTCATGTTTTTTATCCTGCTTAAAAGATTATTATTATTATTATTATTATTATTATTATTATTATTATTGTTGTTGTTGTTGTTGTTGTTGTTGTTGTTGTTGTTAATGCACAACCTGAAATAACAATTCTGCATTCAGCAGCAACTTTGTCTGTGATCTGGAAGTTGTTTTCTTTATTATAGTTGTTATATTTATTTGCTTGATTACTCCTCCAACTGAATCCTATCACCTTGTCTCTGTTCAAGCACTAATGTTTTGATTCAGTTCTAAATACACCTGGCCCATTTCTCTATGAAATTCACATTTTTTTCTCATCTGAAAGAAAGAAAGAAAGAAAGAAAGAAAGAAAAAAGAAAAGGAAAAGAAAGAAGGAAAGAAAGAAAGAAAGAAAGAGAAAGAAAGAAAGAAAGAAAGAAAGAAAGAAAGAAAGAAAGAAAGAAAGAAAGAAAGAAAAAGAAAAAGAAAAGAAAAAAATCATTTGTTTGTTACAGTTTCTGTAGGGAAAAAAATAAATAAAGAAAGAAAGAAAGAAAGAAAGAAAGAAAGAACCACAGGCTTACGAACTTTTGTTTAATCTCCATTATGAGCTTCACAAGTGCTTGGGTAGTAAAAGACAATACTGTCAAAAACTGATGCTCAGAATTAAACACTGGAAGTAAAATTAAGATTTCCTAACTTAAAAATAATAATAATAATAATAATAATAAAAACTTCACTAGATAATTCCCCAAAAATATAGTTAGTAGACAAAAGTTTGGATCTTCTTTAGTGCCAAATGATTTATTCAGTCAAAGATATATTGGTCATTTTAAGCCTTCTTTTTCTTATATTTTATATTCTCTTTAACATGCAGTAATGTAATGACAACTCTAGGTATCTAGGTATTCTACTGCTACTAGGATTAGAATATGCATGTTTAAATAACACTAGAATAGTGTCACTCTAAGATTTATTCTATACAGAAGACTTTGGAAGTCTCACCATAAGATAAATAAATAAGAAATTAAGAAATAAAACTCTTACGAAATATAAAATAGCATAAACAATGGAAATAAGACATGACTCTTTATTCATAAATGGTCCTTTTTTCACAAACTGCTGCTCAGGAAAATTTGCACATTGAAATTTTTTAACTGTCTCAATACACGTAGCTACGATCCCAACTCATGTACAATCTGTTAATTTAGCAATGTGATATATAGTTATAGTTATTGAGTTTGCATAACTGTTCAGATGGAGTGCTTCATAAAGTATACATCACAGACTTATGTACTTAATAAGTTATTTTAAATATAATTTGCATTTTATATTATAATACTTAACAGAAATAATAAATAAATACATAAATAAACAACAACAACAACAACAAAAGAAATTATCCAACAAATGCTGATGTTTTGAAAACAAAGCTTAATAGGGAAAGAAAGATAAACTGATTTGCCCACTTAAAGAGCAACATGTCTGGAATTCAGGCTTTGTCCCTGGGACTGGTCCCAGTTCTCCAGGTCTCACTACCTCTGTACTCTGCAAAGCCATAAGTCCTCAAAGTTCTGTGTTATCTCCAATATTTTTTCACCATTAATAATGTTATTTCTGTTTTGCTAATGCTACTCTACATTAATATTTGATACAGCAAACGTTCAGCATGTGACTTTCAAGAGGAAAGAGTAGTCTTCTTATGGCACCTGTGTTTGCCACCACTGACACACCATATACTGTCTTAAGGCTTGGGCTTTTGTTTTAATAATGGCATTAAACCATTTGAAGTTTGCTGCTCAGTATCTACCGCATAAAAGACCTCTAGGACATAATGGGAAACAGAAATTGAGAGACTCTTCCTAGAGCTAAAAAGGACAGCTTTTCCAGATGTCCATTTTGTTATTCAGTTTTTCATATCAACATTGAAATGTTTGTGATGTATGGATATTTTACTTTTTCAAATATGAATTGCAGAAACAGCTCTATGAACATATCATACAAATACTTTGCTGTGTAATGTTTGTTAAATGTGGTCCATTCACTTAGGGATGCATATTTCTCTTTTGCTCTTGAATATCTCATAAATAGAAAGTTTATCACTCTATTTTTTCTCATCATTCTCTTTTTACATCTCAGGATATGAGGTCTTATTGTGTGCAAAATCACCTGACTCTGAAAAGGGATGTGACTGACCCATACATATGCAGTCAATTGATGGCAAATGTTTAGGGTAAGGCAAATATTTAGGGTAAATGATTGGAATTGTTTTCAGAACTGTTCAGCACCCAAAAAAATATTCCCTGAGAAGATTCAAAGCTGACTCTAGTTTTATCAGTAGACATGACATTTTCCCCTGTAATTACAGGTAACCAAATAGGTGTGTGCTATCCTCACCATCCTGTTTCAAAGAGGTATCAAAAGTTAGGCAGTTTGTATTAGAAAACTTGGCCAGAAAAAAAAAAAAAAAAATCACTGCATATTTGAAAATGAGGTTGAAGGTCCCTTGTGAACTGAATTAACAGACACATGAGATTTATAGGAGGTCAGACTTTGGTGTTTTATTTGTGCAACGGGAAAAGTATAAGGACAATCTGCTTAACAGCAAAAGAGTGAGGAAATCAGAGGAAGCAAAAGAGGCAGAGATGAACTTTCCACAGATTATCTGAAGGTAAAAAAGTGGAAATAAATAATTTGGAAAGAATGAAGAACAATTTAGGTACTTTCAGGTTCTTTATTTCAACAGTGTATTTCTGCTTTTAGGCAACATCTCTGTTGCCTACATGAAGACTACATGAAAGGGAAAAGAGATCCTCATCTTCATTCAGTCAAAAAATGTCATTGTTAATGTTGAACATTAATAATTTATTGTTCCTCAATAAACATGGAAAATAGCAATGGCTAACTGGATTTTAAGATAGTGAACCTGGATGGGAAATGTGGTGTAAACTTGAAAAAAAAAAAAAAAAAAAAAAAAAAAGGGAGAGAAAGAGAGACAGAGAAAGAAAATAATTAAAAAGAAATTACAGAATTTTTGTCAGCCATGGCATGGAGAAACAGCACACCCCATTGTCTAGGAAACAGAACCGCACTGTCAGGCCTGCAGTAACTTTTCAGGAGAGAGTGCCTCTTAGATGGATTTTAGGTTAAACAGTAGCAAGAAGTGCGAGGATATCAGCATCCAATTTGTCACTAAGGGAATAGTACAAATGTCGGTGTCCCTGCAGGCTGGTTCTGGAGGGCGGTATGTGCAAAGTATTCCCCACGGGTACATCAGTCAGTTGATATTGCTCATGTTTTCTTGTCTGCCAACTGTCTGGCACATAATTTAAAGATGGCTATGGCTAATTTAGCTCTGGGCTACATGCATGGCACAGGAACCTTGGCCCAGTTCCTGTGGGCTAACTGCTTTTGTCAAAGGAAATGACCCCCCCACATACCTTTCCATGACAGCACATCTTCAGTGTCCTCTGCAGCACACACCACTGTGGTGCTGCTTGCATGGAAGGAAGACCAAGGATGGACAGTATTTTGCACTACTTCCTACCATTTTGCACAGATGGCAAGTGTTTATGCCTTTCCACATGGCTGCACACTGGACAAGATGATCAGGACAGATGATTTATAATGGAGTTCATTGGAGATGAGATTTAATCTCCAGTGGCTTAATTCCACTGGGATGTCCATAAATAGGGACTATTCTTTGTGGCTAACAGAATCTTTTTAGAACTGCTTTGACCAATCACCGTGTAACATGCATAGATTATAGACACACCGTTTGTTGTTGTTGAGGAACTGTGAACACTTCAGAGCAGAGCTGTTTAGACTCATTTAGAGTCATAACTGTTAGCGGATTCTTGTTTTTATTGATGTATTTATTTTTATTTTTTCCTCCACTTCTAGTTATTCAAAGATACCAAATGTATAAGGTATCAGGTCAGCAGAGCTTGCCTCTGTCAAAGAACAGGAGAGGAACACTGGGGACAATTAAGGGAGTAGAAAGGGTCCTGTTAGCCCTGGAGAAAAAGTGTGACACAAAACAACAACTCCCCACAAAGCCTAGAACTGGACAGTTCTTCATAATCTCTGAAGGTTTTAGAAGAAAGTATGCAACTGAAGGTTGAAGGCTCAAGCTCAAATCCAGAAGAAAATCTCTGAGATTTACCAACTGCTCTTCTTAATCATGAAACAGGAGGGCCTTTTTATTTATTTATTTATTTATCTATCTATCTATTTATTTATTTAATTTTAATTTGTGGGTCCACTCACACTCCAAACAAATCTGAAACCATTACAACACATGGCAGTTGGTCAATAGTGTGGAAAAATCTCATTTACTGACTGGCCAGACAGTTTTAAAACCTTCAGATTTTTCAAAGTCTAGGTTATTAACTGTCTGACTGTAATCACATCTTCACCATAGGGAGCTTCAAAAGCTTTTCATTTGCATTGAATCAGTTGCCTTCCTCCACGACTTTTTCCCCCTGGAAATAAGCTTAAATAATTCAACAAACTGCACACATGGCTAGCGATTATTGAACCATTCTGAAACACTTGAGGCAAATGGACCATTAGTAGCAGGAATTAAAACTTTCCTTGCAGCCACTGGGAGAAAGATGCATACATATATATATGTATAACTCCTCACTCTCTCATGTATTTGTGTGTGAGTATTAACAGTGTATGTGAAGACCATCCCCTTCTCAAAGACACCTTGTGACTGTCCAAAAAAATCATTTTGTACAGTGTTCAGTGACTGTTAGAGATGACCCATGACAGATTATAGTGAGTGCAGAATGTGCAGTGTCAAACTAGTAAGAGGTTCTTTCTTTTAACACTGCATGTTTTCACACTGAAAGAGGATAACATTTTTCTTTCATACTGTACATTTTTTTGCAGGAGTCTACAGCATTCTGCTGATTAACTATCTAAGCTAGATAACCTACTAGCTTGTATCTCAGTGTGTCTGTGGCAGAAACAGGAATATTTTAGAAAAAAAAAAAAAAAGTAAAATTAACGAATTGACAGGTTTAATTATATGTTTGCTTTATTTATTTATTTATGGGAAACATGTTTTAAATGATCAGAATAAACTTTCTAAGGCAAATAACAAGAAAACTGCTATCCCAAAAGTAACGCAAGGCAGCTTTTCACTAAGGTATCATGGCTGTATCCGTTATTGCTTGTATCTAACATATCTAAACTGAGTGCTGGATTTCACTTAGCCTTTTGGCTTTTCTCCATTTCAATATGGGTCCTGTCATTACTACTGTCAGGCACAAGTTATCAGACCATTAATCTCTCAGTGTTTGAGTTTTTACTACCCATGACCTGCCAGCATGAGGTTTGTTTTGTTTTATTTCTGATGGGAAATCTATAATTTTAAAGAAAGTGGCACACTAGTGCTTACATGAAGAAATGAAAATAAATGAAATAAATAAATCTAACTCAAATATTAGTTTCTGTGATACCTAAATTTGTGATAGATGACAGGAAAACAGAGGTAGAGAGAGCGGCCCTTAAAGGAATGTTGTAAATTGACAATATCAGCTTTATTTTTTAGGCTAGTTACATATTTTTTTATTATTTTATTTTATTATTATTATTTTTAATGGATGGATAAACCGATATATAGTGATATGGAGTTTTTTCCTACTTTATAAGGAAAAATAATGCACTTGTTCCCTTTTTGCATTTCATACTGACATCAGTTATATGTGCACATATATGGTGAAAACGGATGTTATAAAGTTCAGAAACACAGTGTATAAGGTTATATCTGATTAGTAACCCTCCCTGTCAAGCCAATTAGAACAGAAACATTAATCTGCATAAATACTAAAATCCAGCTAAACTCTACCACAATTCAATTTCATAATACATATGAAAATTACATGGTGTAGTAAAAGAAGTGTCCACTGTGAATGTACAGTTCCAGCAGAAGCATTGACTCAGCTGCAGTGAAATTCTTAAGATTATTTTATGGTGTTGTCCACTTTTGTCTTCCTGATATCATAGAATCATAGAATGGTTTGGGTTAGAAGGGACCTTAAAGATCACCTATTTCCAACTCCCCTTGCTATGGGCAGGGACACCTCCCACTAGACCAAGTTGCTCAAAGCCCCATCCAACCTGCTAATATCTATCATTGGAAACTTTTCTGAGATACTTGGTAACAACTGATTGTTTAGAAATAAAGTATTCATATCCACTTAATTATGGGTCTAGTCATGCTGACATCAAACACAAATTATTATTTATTTATTTGTTTGTTTATTTATTTTTCCATATTAAGCATTAAGTGAGAGACCTCATGACTTGGAATCAGGCAGAATAAGACGACAGGCAACCAAGAACATCACATGTTAATGTAAGAGCAAGTGGGATCTTGTAGCAAGTAAACTAAATTTTGCATCACACTCAGGAGAACAGGAGATAGAAACTCAGGAGAATAGGAGAGAGAGAAAAATTCATGACTTTTCTGCCCCAAAAGCACTATTTTCCAGTTATCTGTGTTCTAACTATATGTGTACTAATGAGTAGAGTATTTTGATTAGAATTTTTCACATATCTGTTTTCACTTGTGATATCAGAATATGGAAAGAAAAGTTATGTAGAAATGAAATGTAGGCTTTTTTTTTTTTTAGGTAAAGGCCTGTTTTGCATATTAAATAATTTATAAAATTTAGCATAATTTATGGATATTAGCATAATGTAACTGAAATCATAGAAAACAAGTTATATTAAGTCTATTTTAACTTTTAAAAGTATTGTATTCTTGGGTATGTTCAATTAATTTCTTGTCTGCTTCTGTTGTTAAACAATGCTGCTCACTGATCATTAGAAATAAATACTGTAATATTAATTTTCACGCACTTCTTTTTTTGTGTGTGTTTGATTAATGTATGGCAGACATCCAAGAAGTAACACTTGTCTGAGTGTTTTCTTTATAAATTAGATTCTTCCACGTAAGTCATTATTTTGTAA
>NC_066396.1:38462968-38472968 GCF_013377495.2 Cygnus atratus
GCTGTTTCTACCACACAATATTGCAGCACTATAAGTTAAAAAATCTACTTCACTACTATAGTAATAGAAACAAACAGAATTATAGAATTGCAGAATGCTGGGGCTGGAAGGGACCATAAAGATCATTTAGTTACAAATCCCCTTCCATGTGTAGGGATGCCACTCACGAGATCAGGTTGCTCAAATCCCCATCCAACCTGGTCTTGAACATCTCCAAGGATGGGGCACCCACAGCTTCTCTGAGCAACCTGTTCCAGTGCTCACCACCCTGATAGTAAAGAATTTCTTCCTAAACTCTAATCTAAATCTCCCCTCTTTTAGTATAAAACCATTCCCCTTTGTCCTGTCATTATCTGACTAAGCAAAACGTTGCTCACCATCATTTTATAAGCCCCCTTTGAGTATTAAAAACTTATTTTCAATATTATGGAATACATATTTTCCTTTAATTAATCACCTGCTTATCTGTTTTCTGAGAATGCACATATTGATATAAAAGATTACAGAACAGTAAAGGAAAACATGCTAGAGAAAACTTTAGCTGGAAAATTATTTGTCACAGAGAGCATTAGAGCCCCTTTATTGCCTATCTGCTTCTCGATTTTTAACGTACAGATCAGAAAAGAAAAAGAAAAAAAAAAAAGGAGGTTTATTTAGTTGTTTGTAGGGATCAGATTCAAAATTAGAAGCCTAGGGCATCTGCCTGATTTGTAAAAGTGCTGAGAATCTAAAAGTCCCATTGCCCTCAGATGTTTTGTTCTGATATCACCTGAGACTTTGATCCAATGATGATTTGCATTTTGCATACTGCAAGAGTAATTAGAATGTACTGGTTATCAAAATCATATCAGGACACACAGCAAGCCAAGTGACAAAAGGATGAAGCAATCACAGATAACTGGATTATTTTTGTTTTGTAACATTTTTTCCTTTTGTTTTCTCAATAATATCATATAAATTAAAACACGGCATCTGTAGAAATATTAGCACTTCCAAGTTTTCCTTAAACAAAAATCTTCCTAACAATTCAAAATGCTGATTTTTATGCTATTTCTGTCCCTGTATTTTTGCCACAAAATTTCATAACAGTTACTAATTAGATTTACAGAAACTTTTTTTTAAGTATTTTTTTCACTTTTTCATTTTATTTTTATGTTCTAAACTACAACAAGAAATACATGAAATTAAAATTTATCTTTTAAAAAAAGATTCTGAAGTCTTGCTTTTACAACCTTTTTGATTATTATTATTATTTATTTATTGATGGAGACTTTCTTCCCTTTTTCCTCATTGTGTTTACTGTCTGAATAATTGGTGAATTAACATCATGGAGACAATAGCTTGAGGTACTAAAGTATACAAGACCACACAAAAGCTAGGTAAAACAGATCTGAGGTCCAAAGGCATTGGGAGGGAGTGAGGGGAGATAAGATTTCTCCTGAAGACATACCTGAGAAAGAGGAGAGACAAATGGGTAAACTGGTCATAGCCCCAGAGGGCATCATTTCACAAAGAAATATATAATCAAATTTGTCAAAAGCAATTGAACAGCTATGCTTGAAGAAGACAAAGTAGAAGTCCTGATTCATCTAAGAGGAGGCAAAAGACCTTGACAAAAGCAAATACAGAAAAATGCCTGAGGATGGGCATTATAAGAAGGAGACAGAAAGTTTATGGGTGAATGGTTCTACCTGGTTATATCAGTGGAATAGATGCAGTGGACAAGAAAGCAAGAAATAAATTGAAGAAAGGAAGAGAGTGACAGGGTATTACAGGGCAAGTAAAAAAGAAAATAAGGAGCAATAAAGGAAAAAAAAAATGAAGAATTTATGTGCTCTTCTTCTAGAGGTAGTCATGTCTAGCACTAGGATGAGACATATGCATGAAAGGACATACGCCTGAACATAAAGTACAACTGCTGATATTGGAGTTATCTCCAGGAAGAAGTCAGAACAGAAAGATGGATAGAAAGAACTTCTAAATTCTGTAATGTGACTCAATGTTTGTGATAGTCATGAATCAGTATAATCAGACAGGAATTTCTTGTCACCTTACCAAATTCTATATCCACAAAGCTCCAGAGGGCAAAATAGTACTTCCTTAATCCCATATGGCTTTTGGATAAACAGAAAAATCCTTTAATCTCTGATTCTAATCCTTCCTTGTTTCCACTGACACACTCACAAAATAATGAGGATTGTGGGTGGTAAGAAAAGGGAAGATGATGAAAGCCTGGCACAGGCACATACTATACACCTTTACAATGACAGGGAGATAAATACCATAGACAAATGCCATAGACAAATACCATTTACTGTTCCATTCAGTGGCTGCATGTAATCTAACATACAAGCACTGGGGTAAAAACTAGAAGGAAAGCATTGTCATATGTATTCCACAAAACAGTATTTTCAATCTAGATTACTTTTAATTTGAAGACATGATAGGAGCAGCTAAAAGGTGAACAAAGCAGTATGTCCTCCTAAAAGAGAAATAAAGATGCATTTGATTCCTTCACTTTCACCATCCTGAGTTTCATCAGAGCCCTGCAAGGAAGAGCAGCCATGTAAAGAGTGAATATAGATCATGTTAAACTGTGAATTTCAAAGTATTTGCTCTTTTTTTTTTTTTCCCCAAACATTATTTCACAAAGCAAAAATGAACATCAGTACAAATATGTCTCTCCCCAAGCTAGCTCTTTGTATTTTTATATATAGTCATATAATTTGGTGTACTTGCAACTGAAGGAGAAATTATCAAGGAATTGGATAAGATGTTATTCAAAATAGCAGCCTTTTGTACTACCAAGGAGTTGTGCAGACTGATAAGACTGGGTTAGAGAGACAGGGGAAGTTTACATAAATGAAAAGACAGCATCTATAGAAGTGCAGAGGAATGTCTTCCCATTCATTATTGAGAGGAAGGGATTAAGTTTGCTTATTTTCTGAAGAGGATTGATGAGATTTGAGGGAAGGAAGACAGAAGAGACAAAAATTACACCAAAGTTGACCTGGATATTGAAAGGACAATGATATCCAAGGTGACCGAAATAATAGAAGATGATATAGGAAGAAAATAAGAGTTTGTTTGAAACTACACACAGTATTTGCACATTTCAATTACCGATTAAACATACATGCACCACGTTTCAGGACAGATTCTTATATTAGTTAATATTCTTTCCTCTGCCCAGAAACACCTTTTGTTCCATATGAATATGTATTTCAGTGAAGATACAGAATATTTAAAACTGATTAATAATCTCTGAAAAGCTATTTAAATGTGAGCATTATAAAGCTATTCTTTAACACAAGGGTGCATTACATATCTGGCATAAGAGACAAATCAGAGGAGCTCTTAACAGCTTCAATACTGTCAAACTTTTGTGAAAGCAATGTTACTGAATTGACTCTACACAATTTTTGTAATAATACAATACAAGTGTAGATTTAATGGGCAATTTTATTAGCAGAAGAGAATCTTTTTGACTGCAACAGAAACAAATGTCTTCCTTTTGCCAATCACAGTACTTTTTTTCTTAAAAGTGCATGAAGATCCATGTTTTGTTACTCACCTCCCATTAAAATAAGATTTAAGATACTCTACCTATTCAGAGTTACATCATTAGGAATTCAGTAATGGTAGATGAAATAAAAAACACTGTACAGTAATGATGTTATGAAATCGAGAAGCTTTTCTTTCAGAAATCTCTTCAAAGTTTTTTTAACTCAGTGAAGAAATCTGGAAACTAATCCTAATCATTGGATTTTTTTCAAAGACATTTCCCCAGTCAAATAATGGCAAAAACTCAAATCACTAACCAGGACAAAGACTGGGAATATAAGTCTTTCACAAATTGCTTCAGTTTAAGGTCCAGTAGAGGATTCTGGAAGTATTTTAGTTATAAAAGAAAGATATTACATATTTGAAATGGAGCAATTTTATGGCATTCTGTGGTCCTAATTTCTGAGTCACTAGAAACATATAGCAAGTGTTACCAATGCAAATAAACCTATGCATGTTGCTATGCAAGTATGCAAGTATGCAAATAATCGCATAACACTGTTTATGAACCCCTAGTCAACACATTACTAAGGGTATGCTTAAACAATAGCATGAATTACATCTCTTAAAATCACATTCTTTATGTGCAACATTCAACCTTTTCCAGTATGTCTCCTTGTCCTCTCTCTCTTACTTCTCTCTCTCTCTCTCTCTCTCTGTCTTTTTTTCTTTTTTCCTTGTCTATCATAGGAGTCTTGATTACTTTTTGAAGTCGGTGTCTTCCTTTCCTGAAAAGATCATTTTTGGCATTTCTCTCTCCTAGCAATATTTACTCTAACTATGTGCTACAGATTTTCTTTCCCCTCCATGTACAGAGGATTTCAAGTTTTTCTGTGGAAGTAACTCCTGTTTTTATTGTCCCTTTGCCTGCATTCCCTTGGCATTGGTGGCAGTAACAGTGAACAATTCTTGAGCCTCCAAAGGAAATGAAAAAGAAACCACTACTGAAAGTCTATGGTAATATTGGGAAGTAAATGGAGGAAGGAAAAGAATCTTCTTACCATGCAGGAGGACAGAAGATCATAATGGTGCTGTGAAGAGGACATTCATGTGAAAGCAGGCACAGAAAGCAAAATCTCTCCACCTAGAAATTCTTGAAGATGACTTTGGATTATGGTGTGTTGAGAACGCCTTCCCGAAAGCAAGAAATGTTATCTCAGAAACAAAGCCTAACTAGAGAAATTATGTATCCCAACCTTAAAATGAGAAGCTCTGATATCTCCCAAAATTATTCAGTAGAAGTTAATACAAATTTTCCTAGACAAGTTAATAAATGGGGAAAACTGGATGAAAGCACAGACTGAGAAAGGCCTGGGAAAATGTTCCATGAGCTAGGGAACACTACTGTACCAGCAGTTGGAGTAAGTGACTTTACGCAGATTAGTAATTTCCATTTTAAAATACTATGATCATTGTGGTCTGCAAAACTTGGTTATAAAACAATTGTAGTGCCAAGATTTTTTTTTTTTTTTTTTTTTTTTTTTTTGCGGGTCTTAACTGTAAAAATGTCAGCTTATACTGCAACCTGTAATCAGTTTGTACTGCTGAGCACAGAACTCCCCCAAAATCAATATTCCAGTTGGTTGAAATTTTTATGTCTGAAAAACAGACTGGTTAAAACAAGATATTTATCCCTGTATGTTGACTTCTTCAGATCTAGACTGTAAATTTAGTTTTCACGGACAGGAGGATGTTTACATTCTTGACTCCTCCAATAACACAATTTTCACAGAGAAAAAAAAAAAATGGAGAGGAGAGGAGAGGAGAGGAGAGGAGAGGAGAGGAGAGGAGAGGAGAGGAGAGGAGAGGAGAGGAGAGGAGAGGAGAGGAGAGGAGAGGAGAGGAGAGGAGAGGAGAGGAGAGGAGAGGAGAGGAGAGGAGAGGGAAGGGAAGGGAAGGGAAGGGAAGGGAAGGGAAGGGAAGGGAAGGGAAGGGAAGGGAAGGGAAGGGAAGGGAAGGGAAGGGAAGGGAAGGGAAGGGAAGGGAAGGGAAGGGAAGGGAAGGGAAGGGAAGGGAAGGGAAGGGAAGGGAAGGGAAGGGAAGGGAAGGGAAGGGAAGGGAAGGGAAGGGAAGGGAAGGGAAGGGAAGGGAAGGGAAGGGAAGGGAAGGGAAGGAAAGGAAAGGAAAGGAAAGGAAAGGAAAGGAAAGGAAAGGAAAGGAAAGGAAAGGAAAGGAAAGGAAAGGAAAGGAAAGGAAAGGAAAGGAAAGGAAAGGAAAGGAAAGGAAAGGAAAGGAAAGGAAAGGAAAGGAAAGGAAAGGAAAGGAAAGGAAAGGAAAGGAAAGGAAAGGAAAGGAAAGGAAAGGAAAGGAAAGGAAAGGAAAGGAAAGGAAAGGAAAGGAAAGGAAAGGAAAGGAAAGGAAAGGAAAAAATGAAGAGAAGAGAAGAGAAGAGAAGAGAAGAGAAGAGAAGAGAAGAGAAGAGAAGAGAAGAGAAGAGAAGAGAAACCAAGAAAACCAAGAAAAAATCCTAGCCTACCTTTGAAAGGATAGATTAAATTCCAAGAAATGCAAATTTCTTAAATTGTGTAATCTGCATTACTTAATAGAGCAGGGAGCCAATTAAGAACAGTCCCCTATTCAATTTAATTAGGCTAACTACAGGTAAGGGAATCATATGGTAGAGCGAAGGGCATTCAGTAGAGAGATTCTCTCATGTATCTCTTTCATGTCTGTCTCTTCCAGTGTGACAGAGTTAAAGATACCTAGTCCTTGACTTTCACCCTTTTAATGCTAGAAAGTAAATGAATCACATACTCTATACTATCAAGATCTTGAAACCATAAGCCCCAGGCATTCTCCCTGATGCTAGGGGGTGCGAGCGGGGTGGTAAGACAGAACCAGCTGTTACAGTCATTTTTTTCAAATCAACTACATCATCAAGTTCTGTACAAATCCTAATTTCAGCCTTCTTAAATACTTATATGGTCAACAAGCTCATGTAGCTATTTTGTAAAGTGCCCAGAAATGAGAGGATGCTTACATTGTGCTCTGAACTGCATTCTAATGCCAAATTAGAGTGCAGATGAAGTTATCAAAGCTAAGAGAGATACAGAGTTGAGATAAGTAATGTTTCCTTTTCAAAGGTCTCTGTCAAAGTATATGTTACCCTGCAGTATCATAGCTCCAATGTTCATTCTTCCAACTGAAGAACCCTGTATCTGTATCACTCTATTTTACTAATGTGTTGATACACACAGATGCTCACAATGGGGAGAAGTACACAGAGAATGAGTCCAAAACCAACCTTTTTCTTTTTCAAAAAGAAGACAAAAAAAAAAAACTAATCAGAATTGTTTATTAATAGAAACATGGAGAAAAAAAAAGAGAAGAAGGAGGAGGAGGAGGAGGAGGAGGGGGAGAAGGGAAAGGGAAAGGGAAAGGGAAAGGGAAAGGGAAAGGGAAAGGGAAAGGGAAAGGGAAAGGGAAAGGGAAAGGGAAAGGGAAAGGGAAAGGGAAAGGGAAAGGGAAAAGAAGAAAGAGAAGGGAAAAAAAGAAATGGGAAAAAAAAAAGAAATAAAAAAGGGAGAAAGGGAAAAGAAAAGGGTAAAGGAGAAAGGGAAAAGGAAAGGGGAAAAGAGAAAGGAAAGGGCAAGGGCAGGGCAGGACAGGGCAGGAAAGGGCAGGGCAGGAAGGCGAAGGAATGGAATGGGTAGGAAAGGGAAGGAAAGGAATGGGTAGGAAAAGGTGAGGGAGGAGAGGAGAGGAGAGGAGAGGAGAGGAGAGGAGAGGAGAGGAGAGGAGAGGAGAGGAGAGGAGAGGAGAGGAGAGGAGAGGAGAGGAGAGGAGAGGAGAGGAGAGGAGAGGAGAGGAGAGGAGAGGAGAGGAGAGGAGAGGAGAGGAGAGGGCAAGGATCTCTCAGAAAATGATAACTGGAGGGGAAGGGGAAGGGGAAGGGGAAGGGGAAGGGGAAGGGGAAGGGGAAGGGGAAGGGGAAGGGGAAGGGGAAGGGGAAGGGGAAGGGGAAGGGGAAGGGGAAGGGGAAGGGGAAGGGGAAGGGGAAGGGGAAGGGGAAGGGGAAGGGGAAGGGGAAGGGGAAGGGGAAGGGGAAGGGGAAGGGGAGGGGACGGGGAAGGAATTGATACTATTCATAAATGATGCCACACTTTTTCACTCAGACCGAAACAACAGCCATATTTGAACAGTTAGGTGAATGTTCTCTTACCACTTAATATCATAATACATGACAGTCTGAATTTTTAATCTGCTTATGCTGAAAAAACAACTTTGAGGAAGGACAATCATATTGTACAAATGGAATGAATAATCTTTTACTTCCATTTAATTTCAGTTCAGGAGCATATTTTTCTTTCCTGAAGGCTTTTGTCTTTTCTCCTCCTGCCAGTTCCACATGTTGTACAGTCATAACATCTCATGACCTCCTAAAATGTGCTCTCAGGCAGTGTAGGCCACATAAATTCTTTCAGACTCAGGAGTTTTTTTCACCATTAGGACTAACACACACATAGCAAGGTAATATATGCAAGCAAGGCACAAGGAAGAACTGACAGAGGAATGGCCTTTTTTGATCTTAGGAGAAGAGATCAGATTGGACATATTGCTGTCCTTTTGTTCTGCTACTGTGACAAACATGCCTTGCGTTGGTGTGCACATAGGATACAAATCACCATGGCAGAAGCTCCCAATTCCTTTTCTTCCTCTCCTCAGAACTGTGTCTGGAGCAATTTTTAATTCTAAAGGGTCAGCTTCTGCTCCCAGTTACTAAACAGGAAACTTCCTATTAATTACAATGGAAGTGTAATTGAAAGTCTAATGAGCACAGAAAAATCCTTAGTATCAACAGTGTTTACAATCCCTTAGCTCTTCTGCTTCTCTTCCTGAGTCATATCTCCTTTAATGAGAGAAGGTTATCAATAAACTGTCCAGATCTTTAGCTAGTACTAGGTTATGCCTCTGAGGTAGTCCTCATTTTATACTACATAATGATTACAGGCTACCTATTAAGGTTAGATAACTAAAATCATGCAATGTGGTCTGAAGCTGCTACCCCTACAAATTTATGGGAAAAGAAACCATATAAACATGAAACTGTATACTAGATTTTTACATTTTAGATTTTTAAGATTATGCATCTGTATTCATTTTATATTTTTTTCTTGCCCACTAAACATATCCATTCCTCTATATAACATTAATAGTATGTCAGTATAATATCTAATCATTATAGGTCTGGTGTTCTTGTACAATTAAAATTCATAGAATATGCTTTATTATAGAAGCTCCGAAAGAATATCTTCACTACTCATCTTGAACAGAACAGATCAATATTTCATGTTGTAAACTTTACATCAAGACCTCTGCTAATGTATTTCCCTCATTTATTACAAGGCAGTATATGCCAGCATCCAGTACAATTTCTGCTATGCAAGGCATAACAGAAGGTTTAAGAAAACATAAGCAATAAGTGTGTTTCATTGCAATTCTATGAATAAAAATAGATATATCAGCTAAAAAAAAAAAGATCTTTTATGATTGATTCTCGTTTGACTCTCTCGTTAAATTGACCTGGGATTCTAAAAGGAATAAGGATTTCTAATACCTAAGAAAGACATCCAGATGCACATCAACAACATTCAACATTCAGTGGGCAGCTGGTAAACTGGATTGTATTCTTTTTGAAAAGCACTATGACGAAGTTGTTTATTCAGCAAAACAAACTGTTCCCTGTGTCCGTTAACAAGGCTGGCTTTGTGCAGCTCAGACTTCTGCAGTGCTGACTCCTGTTTGGAACCATTTTTCGCTAATTAGAAATAAGAGAAAAAGCTGTGTTCATAAACAGCCCAACTCAAGGCCCTTTTCAACCCACTCTTTCTGAAAATTAACTCAGTTGTAACCCTTCATGAATAAGAGGTCGACAAACAAGATAGGGAAAATATATTGTTAATGATTCTCAACTTGCTGTGAGAACTGCCAGTGCAAATTTTATATATGTTTATCCAAATCATATGAAATGATAACTACGGGATGCTGTGCAATTCCTTCTTCTCAGACTACAACCACAGTGATTTTTGAAGTGTTCAGCAAGACTGGGAATATGTGAGGTAGAGCTACTGTTGCGAAAAAGAAAATCAAATAATTAAACAGTGTGCTAAATATGTAGAATCAATCTGTATTTTACATATATATGACTAACATTCTGGAATACTGCACAATCAATAAAGTAGGAATGGGAATGTCAGGCATTTTCATTGGGAGGACAAAAAGAATACTACTACTACTAAAAATAAATAAAATAAAATAGTGTCCTTCAGCTTTAACAGTGCAAAAAGGTGTGTTGAAATATTAAAAGCTAAATCTGAAAAAGGCATATACAAAGTGTTTTCAGGGAAGAATTATGCACTAGGGAAGCTTATTTCTAATTTCTATAGGCATCTTGCATTTTAGGCAGCACTTGCTCATGGGAGTAATCCCCCTTAAA